>NC_079387.1:6648082-6948082 GCF_021018895.1 Seriola aureovittata | reverse complement strand
GTGGGATGCAGTGACTGGAACAGCTGTGAACCGGTGTGAACCGGACAGCTGTGATTGATGCAGCTGTGTACTTATTGACAGACCCTGACATGTCTTTGTGCCTATATATTGCTGTGTGTGTGCATTGACTTGAGTATCAGTATTCACATCCTGAAAAGAGCTTTACAATAGGAAGGGAGCTGTCCGTCCTCACTCACCTACTGTGATGACTTTGTAAGCAGAGGCTTTTCATATTGAGCTTTTAATTGATTCCATCATCACACACTGTTGGCATGTTTCCACATCACCAAGCCCAACGAGTGTTTTTAAGGAGCTGAGTTTCATCTCTTGAGGATATAAAGATCCAAATCCCACTAATCAGCTCGAGCACAGTTAAGTCTTTATTATTATCTCAGAGGATAGTTAATTTACTGGGCAAGGACTGTATAGCGCACCGTGCAACATGACAAATGTAACATTTATCTGCAGCCATAAAATAGCAGAGTAGCGGTGACTCACTGCCTCTGCAGTTACAGCTGATAGGCTATGGATTTAGCAGCTTGGTGGCTGACGTGGAAATACTAGTAACAGCATTCGGTGGTTTGGAGGCGTGGTAGACTGAAGAAGAAGTGACAGGACAGGAAAATACATAAATACCATGATTATAATGTGACTCTTGTAAGAACATTTATTTACAGTAATTCAATATTTTTTGGATTTCATGTCAGATTAATGTACTGAGTGGGCATACTATAGGCCAGCAGATAACCTGGCTCCAGACCTCTGAGTCATATTGGATTTTTTTTTTCTTTTTGTTCAGCAAATCAAATAGGTCTGGAGCGGTGCACAATGAGAGCTATAGAGCTTTGAAGGAGTAATTAAGAATGGGGATGTCATCTTCTTGTGCCAGAGCCAGAGAATAGCTGCATCCGTGACAAACAGCAACAGAAGAATTGCCAGCAAATGGTGACAAACTGTACAGCTCTACAGGTTGGTGTAAGTCAGCTTGCAGGAATAACAACTCTGAAATACACCCCGACAAGGGTGTGGACCCCAAGGTTAGGAATCACTGTGATGGGGCAGAATATGTCAAATAACTCTCAAACAGAAACTGGCCAAAAAACAACACGATGTCAGACTAAATAATGAAGTAGAAAGAAATTGTCATTCTGTTCGGTTGCCAATCTTGCCATCATGAGCTTGAATACTTATAATCGTTAGGGACAGCATCTTAAGGTTTAGTGAGCTGTCTAAGGGCCTGAAGGCCTTCAGTGCTGCTTGCGGTTGTTGTGAGTGGAATGCTGAATCTGGTCTTGAAATAGTAAATGGTAGAGCTTTTCAGTTGCAGATGGATGGATGGAAAAAGGGGACAAGACTCATTAGAACTGATGGATCCATTAAACCTTTAGTTTATGAGTGAGTGAGATTTCTCTTGAGAAGAGTTGTTTTTCACTGCATTCATTCATTGAATTTGCAAGTTTCCAAAGCTGCAAATTAGCAAGAGTTGTGAAACTCTTGGAGTTCTTTATTTTTCATTCCATTATGCTTGTTTAGCAAACATCGCCGCTCTGCAAGATGTTCAGGGAGCATGCAGAATGGAGCTTAATGTTTAAGTGGTTACATAAAAAGAAACTGCATGTGCCCGTTTTTATGTGCATGTGTATGTGTGTGCATGCTTGGGTGTGTGAAATGCACTGAGAGCCAAAGCATGTTGTCTTCAGATAGTAAAGCTATATAAAGTGAGAGCACTCCTAGGGCAACTTTTAACAACATGCACCAATGTTTCATTTATGAACAGCACAAAGTCGCAGAGAAAGACTGAGTGAGTGAGAGAGAGAGAGAGAGGGAGAGAGAGAGAGAGAGAGAGAGTGGTAAAAGAAAAGCCAACAAATGGAAAGAGGGAAGAGAGGATGAGGATTGGATGGGAGGGAGGTCAGGCGATGGCTGGAGTTGTCTTGCTGGGAGCTAAGAGTGTGTTAAGTTGGAACATTAATGAGCATAATGAGGAAGGCTGAGAGGAAAGAAACTCCATTAGCAAGCCAATTAGGAAATTTAAAGTGACAAGTTGGAGAATCCTATTCACTGGTAGCAACACAAATCTCTTTAATACAACTTTAGTTGTATCAACTGTGTAATCTCTGTAAAAATGTTATAGCATGTGCTTTTAATAGTTAATAAATCATGTGATATAGGACTGCAACTCCTGATTATTTTACTATTTAAAAATCAGCTGATTATTCACTCGATTAAACACTTAATTCTTTATTCCTTTCCTGTGAAATGAGTCCATAATGATTTCTGAGCCCGCTGACATCTTTAAAATGCTCGTTTTGTTCAACTAAGTGTCCAGTATGTAAGATATTCAATTTACAATCACGTGACAAAGGAAAGAAGCAAACTGACATATTAGATATGTTGTGCTGCTTTACAGTAAAAAATGTTTCCTCTATGGCACAAAGCAGAAATCAACTTGTGAATATGTGACTTTATTATAGTATTTTATTATAGAGATACAGTATACAATGATAACAGAGGCCACTACAGATGTGTGATTTTGGACAAAACTTGACAGTAATGAGTGGTGAAATCTTTGGTTGACAGTCCACTTTTACAAACCCAAGTAAGTGCAATGTTTGAATGAAGTTAGAAATAACATCACCAGCACCATGACTACTTTTTAAGCCAGTGACCCATGTTGATCACAGATCTATTCTTGCATTTTTCAGCCTTACTCACATCACATTCACAAGGCATTCATCACACAGTCTGACACAGATTGCAGCTGGCATTTTATTTGACCTACAGTATATATGTGGATATGTGTCGGCTTCAACTTCAGAACCAGAGAAACGTTCAAGTCAGTTAGACTCTTCATCCTGTGTTTTTCTGTGGGCCCTTTAAATCACAACCAGAGTGTTTTTAATGGAGTCTCCTACTGAGATTGAAGATGATACATTCTTGAAACATGCACACTGAGAGTTACTTCAGGCTAATTGTGAAGTTTTACAGAGAGGTTTGTTTTTTCTTTTCTTGATTTTCTGAGCTGTACGTGTTCAGCAGTGTGAAATCACAGCAAGTAAAAAGTCTCTTTGCATCTCATCTCAAGTCCCTAGAGCTGAAATACCTTTGACTGAAGTAGATTTTCTTAAAGCACTTACGTCATTATATCAGTTTCTATTTATTGCAGACTTAACTCATATGTTAAAGTGACTGAACTGAGAAGGAAGTGACCCTAACCTTGATTTACATTTTATATATACACATATATATATTACATATATATTACACTGCTCCACCTAACCTCTTAATCTGCACATCTTTGTGTCCTGAGAGGGGACCTCAGCTCCACAAACCTTCAGACCACTCAGCAGCTGAGCTTTTAAGAGGAAGAAAATACTATAGTACATTTTGCATGGACATGTGTTTGAGCTGAAATTACCCTAGTTCTTCTGTAGAGTGTAAAGTGGTGAGAATTGGCAGGGAGAATAAAGCTAAGGGAGGTTGGTTTTACGCTACTGGCTGTAGTAACCATTGTCATAATGTAGGCTAAAGCATCTTGGGAGAGCTCTTTGCCTTTTGTGCAAATTCAGTCTGGATAAAGGTCTTGAGGGGTTATACGGGATTTAATGTCATGTGTGTGTATGTGTGTGTCTGTTTGTGTGTGTGTGCGTGTGTGTGTGTGTGTGTGGTCTATACAAAAAGGAAGGTCAAACAAAATAATTTTCTCTTCCAGCAGTAATAAGTAGCCAAGCTACTGGCAGAGACAGTCCTTTAAATGTCCTCAATCCTGAGGCTGGACCTTTGAAATGCTAAAGCATCTTGTTTAAATTACAATTAAGCTGATTCAAATTCTGAATTGAAAATGTGTGTCAATAAAGGTCAAAGCAGAAATGTCTGAGTGACTCAGATCCCTCTCTGCTGCTGATTTTCCTTGGTCGAGACAGTTGACAAATGTCAGGGTTTAGTGGCACAGACCAAACTAGAGATTAGTCATGTATCAGGTCAAACAAAAAAGTACAGGGGAAAAAACACACAATAAGAACATAATATAAGATGGGAGTGAGTAGTGAGAAGTTGTCATCACAGTGTCCCAGAGTTCAAGGCAATGTCTTTAGATGACTTGTTTTGTCTGATCAACAATTCAAAACCCACATTTATTCAATTTGTAATAATATAAAACATAGAAAAGCAGCAAAACCTGAGAGGATAAATGACTTCAATGACATGATAATGACTGAATACTTGATAAACGACTTAAACATCTAATCAGAACTGCTGCTAGCTTTTTCCTGACTAGTTAACGAATTGATTAATTGACAAATATATAATAATATAATATAGAATATGGTAATGCTAAACGCAAAGCTACTGTATAGCTAAACTATTGTTTAGCATTTAGCTTAAATGCTAATCCACTGCAACAGTAATGCAAGTTGAGAGCAGTCATTACATTATACAACACTATTTACCTAATGTTTGCTAGCAGTAACCAATATTACCATTACCTACTGGCTATATCAAAACAAATAAGGCTGTAACTGCAAAATCTGGGAGCCTTTTGAATTAAGCAACAGTGTGTTTTAATTATTCATGAATTTAACTTCTAATTTGTAACAGGAAAAATGTGTTATTCCTTCTCTCAAAAATGACATGTCCAAGATAAAGCCAGCGTAAATTGCTCTTAAAAGATATCCAAATACTTTATTTTCAGCCAAAATCGAAACACGGCCTGGCGACTCTAACTGTACTGCATTAGGCTGCGTCCAACTGATAGCATCCAAAGCTCTGGCTAGTATAGCTGAAACAATGTACAATATGGAGTCACAACTGAATAAAAGGAGTGTGGGGGACAATGGCAAATATTAGGAATGTAGTAACCTAATGAAATTGATATAAAGGAAAAATCATAACGATTTATGCTGTTGCTGCAGTGACCTTCATTCAAAAGCAGAAATTACTAGTTTCTAAGCGTCTGCATGAGTTAAAAAATACTCCTGACACCTGCTGGGTTCTGTCATCAGTGGACACATAAAGCTATTTATGTTATGAATTCTCGATGAAAGCCACAATAATTATATTTACTGATGAAATGTAATAAATGTCAGAGAAATTGAGATGATAATCTACTCTGGGCTATCACATGTCAGGTTCATGTGTATGTGGTAATATACTGTATGTATTACTGAGGCTGAGCCCTGTGATGGATTACTTTGCTGGACAGTAACAATCCAAATCATAGCTGCAATATATGAGAAATGAAACATTTGTTAAGATGCACTCAGAGCTCAGTGTTCAAGGCTGTGCGTTCTTGCTGAGTGGAGCATGTGGTGGCTGAACACAGAGGTCTCTGCCAGCTGGCTAGACTGCTTTCTGTGATAGGGAGGTTTGACATATGATGCAGCAAAAAACAATCTGACTATAGCTCCAGTAACCACCATCTTTGTCACTTAATAAGGATAGACATTTATTTGTCATGTGGTGAGATATATTCTGGTGCAAAGATGTTTCACTCACTGAAACTCTTTTCTCTCGCACACTACCGTTGTCGTGCAATACATCACTGTGATCCGATCTTTTTTCTTGGTGTTTTAAACAACCTAATGAAAAGATGGAGAGGATCAATATCTGTAATGGCAGTCTATGAAAGAATAGCTTCGACAAATCAATCTGCCTGGAGGTTTTATGGGCACAGCAAGCATCAGGATTCTAATTTAGTCAAAAAAAACTGAAATAAAACAGTTATAACAGCATGGCTCTGTAGACTAGCCTAAAGCTAAATTAGATGCCAGCATTTAAGATTGTGAGCATGTTGTATGCTAATGTTAGCATTTATCTTAAAGAAATCTTGTAAGCACGGCTATCTTTTTTTTTTTTTATTGGAAGAACCATCCTAAGTTCTGACATACAGAAAAAAAATGTAGCTTTTGAGTGGTAGTGTGAGTGACTGTGAGAAATTGATCCCTGGAGGTAAAGTTTTTGAGAGATACATGAATTGATCAGTTTGAAAGAAAAAAGTACTTTGTGAGGTCAATACACAGGCCTTTTCAGCAAAGACAACCCGAGGAATAAAGTGTCATGCTGCTTCTTTTGAATGCATGTATTGGGATTCCTGGTATGTTAAAGGGAAGTGTTTCAAACAGGGGGAAACGGGAGGGGGCCTCGGGTCAACACTGCAAATTTGTGCGACATCAGTTAGGTAAAAACAACTTTCAAAATAGGGAGTGAGGGGTTACAGCACTCTGGGTTGTGATCTGTCAATGTTTGTAAGTTTCTGCACAGCATTTCTTCAGTCAGTAACCTTTTGTATTCACATTTGAGAAAACTACTGAGGGAGAAAAACAGAAGCCAGAAAAAAAGCCTGAGCACAGCTAAATATTAGAAGATGGAGTTTTCAGTGCTCCTTGTAGAGTTTCCTTTTACACATGCAGCTGTAAAGTTAGCGTATCTGTCACTGTTATGAACGGTAAACACAATTATCTGATTTTGTGCCTTCATTCAGTGCAATGTGAGAGTATTTGAGCTTGCATCCACATGTAAATCCCCAGTTGACTTGTATGCTATGCATCAAAAGCAGCAAGTGAGGGAGGTGATGCTGATAGAGAGCCACTTTGATGCAAAGGTCCATCACACTGCGGAAAAAATCTATCCCAAAATGACTTATTTACTTATTTATTTTATTTACAATTGTGTGTTGAATAGTATTTTTGTCGTGATAGCAATGGGGCTTCAGGGACTACAATGTTAGTTGGTCAGTCAATATTCCAAATGGCAATTGTTGGATAGATTTCCATGAAGTTTGCTACAGACATTCATAGTATCCAGAGGATGAATCCTTATAACCTTATAACTTATAACTGACTTTTCATCTAGTGCCACCATGAGGCGGCATTTTTGATTTTGAAGGTAATATCTCAACAGTTATTGGGTTGATTGTCATAAAAGATATTCAAGGTCCCCACAGGATGAACCCTAATGATTTTGGTGATCATCTAACTTTTCATCTGGTGCTACTAAATGGTCAAATTTTGACCTTAACTATTGAAATATCTCAACATCTACAATATGGAGTGGTGCAATATTTGTTACAGACATTCCTTGCTGATGTTATTTAGGTAAAAGAAATAACTTCTTGCTGGAGGAAGACGAAAAGTTAAGAGGGAAATATTGATGCCATCCAGGTGAACTTTAAGAGGCAGTTTCTTCTTCCTGCTTCCCGCTGTGAGACTCCAGCTCTGAGATGGAGCACTGTTTCCATACACGTTGTTGCTCTCCGAAAATCCTCTTACTCCACACACAAACTCACACACACATCCTCCCGTATACATGCACAGTTGCACACACTCCGTCTCTCCCTCTCATTTTCTCTCTCTGTCTCTCATACGCACACACAAATACTCATACTCACACATGCACACACACACAGCGTGGATTTGTTTTCTCTGTGATGAGAGGGATTATGGGATAAAGGAGGCGAGGCCACAGCAGTTTAGTTCAGTTCGGACCAAAGCTGCTCTCAGCGACAGCACAATGACAAACACAGATGAATGTGTGGCTATACACTGGAGATCTGCACGGCCGTTAACACCACGGCCTCTGTATATTTTCAGCGCAAGAGTCTCTGATTGGGATTCTGAAGTGGCGATGGATCTGTTTTTCTTTCGGATGACTGAAGATCAACAGGAACACAAGTGTCTGAGTGAAATCTGTGGATGGCAACAGAATTGAGCAGAGTCAAACTTGAAAGCTTGAAATTGATGAAATGGATCTGTTGCTTCTGAGGATGACTTGCTGTTTATTTTATTTTCTTTGCACTTGGTGTTAACTGGAACATCGAAGCTATGTGTATTTCTTTAAACAAATGAAGTATCATTAGTAAACTTTTTTTCTTTTTTCTTCTTCCACATGACGACTGATTTCAGGATGACTCAGAGTGTCTAACACTTTCACCAGCAGCTTTACTGTACTCCAGTGGAGCTTTTAATCTGAGGACAATTTTCATTTCCACACACTGTAAGCTATGACATGACTGACTGATGTGTTCAACCTATCAGCAACACAATATGGGAATTGATCGGCTGGATTCTTATGGCAATGACGTCCTCATCTAGTATGCCTTTTTGCCTATTTTAAGAATTTGTGTTATGACTGATGATGGCTCATTTGGGCCCTTTTAACTCTTTTCAATGGCAAAGGTCAAAGAGCTGAAACTGTGCCGTGTGACATCCTGGCACATGGCATCACTCACTGAGAGAATATGCTGTGTAATAGAATATTTGAATCTGAATTTTGGCCCTGAAAAGGCATTAATCATTTTGCTATTACTGTAGCTATGCATCAGCTTGATATCACAGACTTGAGGTCAGGACAATAAACTCGTCTACATGGTTTATGCCTGCGGGAGGAAGTAGTCTCAAAAATAAATCAAACATGAGAATGAAGTGCATCGATGCTTAAATTCAGTGGCATTTCTCTGGCTTGCTGATCTTTTGTTGCATTTGTGATTACTTCTGTGCGGAGTTATGGAATGGTCGCTTTATGATCTGCACATGATTAGTCACTGTAGCATGTGAGACACTGAAGACAAGAATCTTTAACTCAGCCAAGTTGATTTACGAGGATCATCTGCTCAACTCTCTAATTCATGCCACATCAGAGCCACTCTCTTGTCCTATCTCCTCCCTCTGCCTCTCTCTCTATTCCCACTGTCCTGAAATCATCAATGACATTGTTAGCTTAATCTGCGATAAACCAATCAGCTGTCACATCAGTGCTTTACCTCACTGCACACATGTACAATATAGCAGAGCAGCTACGGCAGCACTGACCGTATATGCAGCCATTGATTGCCCATTTATGGAGCTGATGGTGACGTTATTTGACTGTGGTCGATTGCACTAAGCAGTGCTATCTCACACTGCAAGCCATACAACCGAGACCAGAAGTCACATTAATTGGAGTAATCTAACTAGAGCTGTACAGAGTGTCTCTTGGGAAAAACTTGTAACTCTTGAAATATGTAGATAAGTTCGTGTGATGTTTATGTATGAGTTATGTTCTCTGTAGATCATCTCCCTGTACAGATACCTCCCGAGGAATCTTAAGATTTGTTGCAGCTCTACAACAAAATCTGTCTAAACCAGTAGCAAATGTGTTTAAATCTGCAGATGAGGTGAGATAGTTTTGTGTGTTTTCATTTTACTTTCTTGAAAAATAGCAAATATCCATCTTATCAGGTTTATGTATCTGTAAAACAAGTGAAACCACTCCCGGATCAAGTGGATTCATTTAACTTCTTAGAGACGATCTTGTTTTATGCGTTTGAGATTGAATCTGAGACAAAATCTCTTTAATTATCTTTCACAGCACATTGATAAACACAAATTTCTTCAAACATGATGATCAAGCTTATTTTTCGCCTTTTATGTTTCAGCCATAAGAACAAAACGTCAGGGTGGCCACCTCCTGGCCCAGGCTCATGGGGCGGACTGCAGGGGCCTCCTTACAGCTGGGACAGCATGAACAGCACCAGGGAGGGACGGGACTGCCTCACCAAGTATGTATGATCATAAAGACAGGCATGTTTGCCCTTTAAAGTGTAAAAGAAATCTATTCATGCACAGTCCTGCAAATACCTAGTTTCCTCAGTCACATCTGGTTACATCATGGCAAACAACTGGAGAATTACAACATGGATTTATGCCAGTTTAGAATGGATATGAGTCATAGTGAATGGTCCTCATAAGGTTACCATGACACAGCAAAATTGTGAATAGGAATAATGGCCTGAAATGCAAACACATATATGAGAAGTGATCAAAATAGATGTGCCATGTCATTTTGTGAAGTCGAACCTGCTGGTAGTCTGACTGGATTTGGCCGGTTCTGAAGTGGCAGTATGGATGGGCGTAAGATCTGAATTTAAATTAGATTTGCTTGTCAGTGCACAGGGTAAGTACTGGTACAATGAAATGCAGTCTGGCATCTGTTCACAAAGTGGAAACAGTATAACAGCATATAGATTTATATGTGCATAGAATGCATAATTAACAAATGTGGAGTATGAATGTCCAGTGAAACAGTTAAATACAGACCAGAATGGAAAACAAAAGCCCTCTGTATTCCCAGAGCCATCACTTCAGTTTAATCACTAACAGAGTAAAAGCATGCTCCTACGCGCCAGTTTTGCTCTTGTTCCATCTGCATTCTCCATCACCACATGCAAAAAAAGTGTTCAGGTAATTTTGCATTCTTTGTATGTTCATTCCCTGCTGTCCGTGTGAATTTGTCATGCAGCAAGAAACCTTCTTCCATGTAAACATGCAGATCATCCAGTTGGACTGGCATTGCAGGCTTGGCAGAGAGAACATTACACACAATGAGTCCAGCTACATGTAAACACTGGCGGTAAAACAGGCCGGTGGTAATTAAAAATGCACTAATCTCAGATTGCCAGGACTGTTCAGTGCTACTGCTTAATGTGTGTTGTCATGCCTTTCTTGCACTACGACTTCTATGTGATACGTTTCCTCTCAACGTCCTTATATCTCATCTCTTCATTCTCTCATTATGTTTGCCACTTTTGTTTTAATTCTCTCCAGTGTCTCATTTTCACCTCAAAATGGCCTCCTCCTCTTCTGTGCATTTCCTCTGCTCTCCTCCTGCCTTCACTCCACTTCACCTCTTTGACATCAATTCCTTTCCCTCGGACTCCCTGCTTTTTTGGCTTCAGTTGACAAATGCAGCATGTTATCTACTAGCTTTTCATTTATGGGTAATGCTGTGTACCTTCTTGGTTGATAATGGGATTCCTACAAGCCCAGGAATGCTAATTTGCCATTGTATCACCTTTCAAGTAATTGAGCAATTGTGAATTTTCTTGTGAACATGCTTTTGGGAAGCTCAGCCTGTCAAGAGAAGCTGTTGTAGCTTGACAGGTTGCAAATATATCTTTTAACCCCACCATCACTCACCCACAAACACCCAAACCCTGCTTCTTCTTTTTTTGTTTTCAACTCCTCTTCTTTTTTTGTCTTTTTCTTCATATTTAATCCTTTGTCTTCTCTGCCCCTTTCCTTTTCTCCTCTTTGTCACGCCCCTATTTAATTCCCCCCCTCTTCTCTCCTCATGATGTGGAGGAGTCAAATATGACGAGGATGACAGTTCTGGCTATGTGGCTTTGTTCCCAAAGAAAAGCTGATGGCTTTAGAGGTGGTGATTGAGTGTCACAATTGGATTTCTGTGAGACAGAGAAAGAAAGGAAAAGGAGAGAGGGAAAGAGAGTGAGTAAAGCCAATGATTGATTTAACTGTACTGGCCAGGTACCTCTCCTAACCTCACCTAACGTGATCTAGCAGGTTTCTGAATGCTACTCTCTGCTCAAGCACTACCTCTAACACATCTGGCAATACCGATATATATCAAGTTATTGAGAAACTGTAGTAGATAAATTACCAGTCAGCAGGAGTGTCTGTTTCCATGCAGTTAAGTTCATGTAGCAGGCACTTTTGTCTAAAATGTCTTTTAAGAAGTCATTAAAAATCATAAGTACATCCCATCCAAACAAATGACTACGTGTTTGTTCAGAGCTAGAGCACAAGTGCTGGGATGTCTTTGTTTTGTTTCGATGGGTTTTTTAGCCTAGTAAAACCCACACAGATGAGTGACCGCAGGCTCCACGGACTTACAGAGCAGCTAATCATCAAGTGGCACACCAGGCTGTAGGGTTTGACTGTGGCTTAAAGGCAGAACGGGGCTGGGAGTTGAAGTTGCAGCATTCTGGACTAACTGCAGAGGTCTGGTGGGCAGCGCTGGTCCGGCGCAGTGGGAGTTGTAGAAGTTCATGTGGTAGAGGACAAGCTCCTTCAGCCCCTTGGCTGTCTCTTTAAAGTTAAAAGTTAAAGTTTATGTTGCATGGTAGCCAAGGCTAGGTTAGGGAGGTTTGCTAAGCATGTTATGTAATTCTAACATACTACTCTTTGTTCTGTTCACTATATTTTTAGATTTGAATCATGGTGGTTATCTGTTGAAGCCCTTTACTCACTCATGATGAAGGACATATACATTCATGAACCTTAACTTGAGCTTTTAAGTAAATGATTCAACAATTTCTCCCAGGAATCTTGATATACACTTCATTTGTATTGCAAATTTGTTTTACAGTTATATTTTAAGGGACATGAGATGTAATGTTTACTCCCAGCATTTTTTCAGTTGTTTATTCCTATAACATTTCACATCAGTGTGAATTTAAGGGTGCATGCTCTATTCCATTCTTCCATGACTAGCAGCAACACCAGGATTTGACCTTTTGTTTTCAGCTTACCCCTGACCCTCTGACATCCTCGCTCTGCCCTCCTGTAGGATTAAAGCCCACCGACCCTGACAGGGAAGATGAGCCGACATCACAGATTGGAACATGCTTCATCACAGACAGATTTAGTTTGAGATTTCTGCGCCTTATGTACAATACAGAGAAAAGCGATAATGAGGGAGAGAGAATGAGAAAGCGCAAGAGGAAAAGAAGGTGGGGAAGAGATTGAGACTGATCTGGATTGGTTGGTGATAAAGTTTCATCCCGTATGGTTGGAACATTCTTCATCATCAGGCTAGATTTAAGCAAAGCTATAGGTATATATATAAAATCATGTAGTGCTGCACAGTTTCTGCAGCGGTTGCAAACAGACAGAAGATCTGTGACTGTGTAAAGTTGGGATGGACGAGGCAGGACATTCATATGCACTGCTGTAAGGACAGAGGCAGACAAAGATGGAATGGATGTTGGCCAGGTAACAATAGACACCCTGCGCAGGACTTTGTGTGCAGAGGAGAAGTAATGGCTGCCAGGGAAGCTTTTTAAGCTGTGAAAGAGGGAGGGAGAAACAGAGACAGAGAGAGAATGAGTTAACCCTACTGAAAGTGTATCTCACCTCTTAATTAACAGGCTCTCTGCGTTCTCAGTGTCCCGGTCGAGACAGACGTCTGAGGTTCAGCAAGCAGGAAGGTTTTAATTTAATACGGTGCATTTACATTTTAGTGGTGCTCTCATCCTAAGTGACTTGCAATAAGGCTGAGAAAGGGTCAGTGTGAAACCTCACCAATATTAACCTACATTAAAGTTGCATTAAATTTTGGTTGACACATATTTACTACCAACAATTCTCATAAAACGCTCACCATCTGTTATCATCAGTCCCTCAGAAACAGCATCAAGGTGAAAGCTACACAAGAGGCTGCAGAAAAAATAAACAGTTGTAACTTCAAAAGACCAAAATACAATGCAGACACATTTACTCAAGTGGAAACTTTTTGCTTTCCCTCTCTGGCTACACATCACTATTGATAGGACTTTATCCACCTAAGCATAAAACTGAAAAACCAACAGCCTCAGGGGTTTTGAGGATCACATCCACATAGATAAAAATGACTGCTGATAAAACTAAAGAAGCTGCCCAAAGCAGAGCATTAAATTTAAGAGTTATCTATAAAAGGTTTCCAGTATACCCTGGAAATGTCATTATAAAACACAGACACTTTTGCTGATCCTGTGAGGTACATCAGACCATAGCTGTTTGAAGTTGATTGCAAAGCTTCATGTTTTCATTGACTGCTCACTGAGCCCCTCCCCCCCATTTACCATTGCTATACCTGTCCATTCTATCACAGCACAGACACAGTTTACAGTGATTTAAAACAGGAACACTGTGAAAGGTGGGAGTTGAAGTCGTCTCAGACTTTTGGAGCCCACTGTGCATGATGCCCAAAGACCGACACTGAATGTGTCCGTCCTTGACAAAAAGTCAGCATCCGGATTAGTTCTTGATCCATGTAGAAAACACAGGGAGAATACTATATATATACCAGTTGTTGACCTATACTATAGGTCAACAACTGGGTCATACACCTTGATAATTAGGGAGCTAGTGATCAAGAGAGGAAGAAAAAGAAGAGAAAGGACCTCTATAGAGCACATATGAAAGCAGATGTACAAGGCCTTTACACATAAAAATGAATAATTGTGACTTTATGAAACTATCAGTACATTTCTTTTTGGAATAGTCCACAGACTTTTATATGGATGTAAGAGGCAAATTGGTTGCAGTTGGAAAATTCCAGGGATTTTAAAACTGCAGGACCTGTGCTCTCTTTTTTATGTGGCTCTTAAGCATAAAATGTTGTGCTAATGATCAAACCTGAGCCAAGACTCTGATTTATGAACAGCAGACCGTACAGCTCAAATCATTCATTCCAAGTGCAATGATATCTATCTAGGTTAAAACTATTTCTACTGTAGGAATGAATTCATTGATCGCATTTTAATGTGCACTTCATCATATTCTTTAAAAGACCTTCTTTTAACCAGCAGGACAGGTTGGGTCCGTTTGGCCTTTTACCATCTACATCTTGTCACTATTTGCTGAGTCATTGTACACCACTCACGGCTAAGTAGGCAGCAAATTGTCTGAACTATGCTTTAAGTCAAAGTCATCTGTATGATGTCCTTGCTCCTTTTATTTCATTGACTACATAGATATTGGTGTTACTCATTGTGTTCCTCCTGTTTTTCAGCCAAGTGTCCCAGAGCAGCTCCCTGGAGGAGGTTCACCTGGACGGGGTCCCACCCGCCCCTCGGCTGGTGGAGATGAGACGGGACCCAGTCCTGGGCTTTGGCTTTGTGGCAGGCAGTGAGAAACCAGTGGTGGTCCGCTCTGTCACGCCAGGTGGGTGTCAGAATCTGCTGTCTGTAAAAGGGTTGGGCTTTAAATCATATATTTGATAGAATAAATCATTCAATACTTAAGTGTAGTTTCACACCGTGCACATTCCTCTAGTTTTAAGAAAGGAACAAGAATGTCAACCCAAATCAGCTCTCAGAATGGCTGTGGCTTTCCGTTTACGTTCTGTTAAATGGTTTCACTGTGCATGCATGCATATCATTGCTTCATGGTTAGATGGTGTTCACACAAGCACCTTGCATTTACTGTACTGACAGAATTGTGGTGTATAAGTAATATAATTCGGACCCAATGTTTTGTAGTTGTATTTATATTTTCATATTTTATTAAAGTCAATAAAGCAGCAAACTAATCACATATTTCCAATCATCTTCATGGTATCCAGTGATACATTTTTACATGTAGCTTACACAGTCCATACTGACTAATACTCCTCCATCCAGGGCTGGAGCACTCACATCTAGTCATGATACACTTTTTTTCCTTTCATCTCTTCTGTTTGCTGTCAGTTCCCTGCAAAATTCTTTAATATAACATTCACCGCTCTGCACTGTCAGTAACGCTTATTTTTGTGTAGTGTGTCTTTGCCATGAAAGAATCAAGCATCCTCATTTTGAAATGTGCAGTTTTATCCATAAATGTGTAGAAAGGCAGTGAGCTTGTAACATTGCACAGGAATATTTTCTCTCCGATATTTTAATTTCTTTTTCTAGTGTAGTGCAGAGACGTCCTAGGTGAGGGGTTTCATTAGTTCCTCCTCACAATTTGAAGTGCGTTAATCAGTGCAAGCAGTTCCTGTAATGATTGTTTAGAGGGAAACATGCACACTGTTTGCTCCTCCAGCCTATGATTGAATGAGTGAGTAGTATTGACCCATTCAAGAAAGAAAATGAATGTAAATGAATATTTTCCTAAGTATTGTTAAGTTCATTTGACTGGTTGATTGCCAAATTACTGCCACACTACTGCTTACAGATTCCTTTCTTTCGTCAGTTTCAGTGGCTGCACAGACACACACATTGATTAGGCATTTCAATAATCAATCAGTGCTGAATTCTAAGCAGATAATTGAAGAAAAATGAATATTCTATTCAGAGTGTTTGGACAAGGAAAGGAATAGATGTTATTGAAGACATAGCAGAAGATTAATTGCCCACACCTATTTCATGTGACAGGAGGCAAACACACAAAGTAGATCTTTTTACAAATGACCAACACGTGTATATGCACACAATCACACATACACACATTTCACACACTGATTCATTCATTGACAGTCTGGTTGACAGACAGAAACATGGCTTGTGGCTTGTTTTCATGTATTTCTGTATGTCTGTGTGTGTGTGTGTGTGTGTGTGTAGGTGGTCCATCAGAAGGGAAGCTGTTGCCAGGCGATGAGATCATCATGATCAACGATGAACCTGTCAGCTCAGCTCCCAGAGAACGAGTCATCGACCTCGTCAGGTAGATACAGAAACCTCTGGGACGCTGTGATTGGTCAGAGTCGATAATAGCTGTAATAGTTCAGTTCAGGTCAGTCAGGTGGTGGATTTGAAATACAAAACAGTCTCATCACTGCAGGTTATTGATACCTAAGATTTAAATGGCAAGTTCACTTATTACGAAAAGAAAAATTGATCTTTCAGTGAATATGTAGTCCCTATGAAAATGGTTGGCAGGGAGATTTGAGGGTTTTCCAGAGCAACAAGGATACAGTTTCTGAAAAGACATATTGCTGTCTTATACTTTTAGAGGCAGAAATCTCAAACTTTCCCCCTATAGATGGCTAAATGCCACTCATGATAAGTGAGATTCATTTGGGTGAACTGTGACTTTAGACTAAATTAACTTAAAAGTAATATGAAGGTAAATTAACTCTATACTCCAATTGAAGCAGTTTGAAACATTTTAAATGGCAGGTTCAATAATGATCATAGCAAAAAAAATAACAAAAACACGTAATTGCCAAATTCATAATTAAACAAAGTCTTTATCATTCATTTGCTTTTAAAATCATCATTAATTTCACAAAACTTTGTATTAGTAATGATTTTCACTTGTCTGCTTAATGCTTAGTTAATACAGTTCTGCTGATCACACCAACTTAATACATATTCAGAATGAATTAGAAAACTTAAAAGTGTTTTGCTGTTTCGTTGCACACAGTTTGCATTGACTCAAATCATGTTTCGGTTTGCAGAAAATGCTGTCACGTTTTTTAAATGAGAAACTAATGAGTGTGTGTGTGTGTGTGTGTGTGTGTGTGTGTGTGTGTGTGTGTGAGAGAGAGAGAGAGAGAGAGAGAGTGCTGCCTCTTCTTGTAAGTGGTGATTGCCACAGGCATCTCATTCCATTTCACTGAAGCTAATCAAGTCCCTGTTGTGTATCTGCCATAATGTTGTTCATTGTGAGTCTCGTTTTCTGATGGTTTTGTTGACTGTGATTTTCTGTGTTCTTGTTTCAGGAGCTGCAAAGAATCCATTATGTTGACTGTTGTCCAACCGTATCCTGTGAGTAGATCGGTTCTTGCAAATAGCTTCTTTTTTTTTTAAATTCTTGGACCAGATCACAAAGATTGTATGTATGAAACATAGTTCTCCAAAAAGTGCTGATATGAAATTAGAATTCTGGCAGAAGGATTACTGTGTAAAATTATTTTTTTGGTCTGAAAACAATGTTTTCTTTGCCTCCATTTGTTCTCTTTATCTCCTGTAGACCCAATTTACATTAAACAGTTCATTAATTCACAAAATCTGAATATGTTAAGGTGCTGTAGCTTGTATTTTAAACACATTAATTGATACTTTTATATAATGTTGAAAAATTACTTGGTCGTGATAATGGGTAATGTCCTGTGTCTCAGCCCAGGGATTTTGTTATTGCCAGAATTCTTACAACTTTTATCCATAAAGGACACTGTCTGCCCTTCAAAGCATATTGGGTGAGCTGCAGATATGCAGCTTTTACCAACAATTTTCTCTGAGTTCAGTTAGGCCTGGGCTCTCCTTCAGGCCTCTTAAAACTCTCTGCTGCGTTTAGAGGATAAGACTGGTAATATTCTGTATTATGCTTATATTCACAAAATCCCATTAAAAGGCCAAGACCAGCATTGAATTGATCCTACTTACTTTCTGTAAATGACCTTATATATATCTAATTCTCCTGTCCCATAGAGCTCCATTGCTGTCCAAAAACTATTAAACACACTGGATTACATGTTTTTTTCATTACCATGAGCACTGGAGCGTTCTCTTATTTCCCGTGATATTCATCAACAGATTGAGCCAGTTGTCCACAGTTGTTTCATCAGAGCAATAGTAAAAAGTAAAAAGTACTGTTTAGAAGGTCAAGAACATGATCATGATCATGTGATATGATCGAAAGCTCCAGAACAACTACAAAATGGACCTTGAAGTGAGAATGTGTTGTCAGCTGCTGTTGTCATGGGCACTATAGTTTAATGCAAGTCAATCCAATATGCATCATCCTGTTACTGTAAATAGTCACTAAAGCCTTAATTGTGCATTAATCCACTGCTGAAAATAGTCCCCAACAAATGCAGTATTTCCTCCTGTTTGAGCAACATTTACTAAAAAGCACAGTGTCCATCAGTTTAGAAAATTACTGAGCCTTTAAAAAGAAACTAAAACAAAACAAAATGATCCTTTCGTGACCTGTTTTTCAAGATTTACATCTAAAATTGTACAAATGTGCTTTAGATCAAGTTTGACAGAGAGGATATTAGAATCAGAAAGTGTTGGGAGATAAACCGATGCATTTTCAGTTTGGTCTTTTTAGGGAATTGTTGACAACAGGAAAAATAAAGAAAAAACATCACCTTTTCCTTTAAAGGGTGTGATATGATGATTCTGTATTCTCCCAATTAAATGTATTTATTCATCCTGCACCAAGCTTGTCTTGAGTTTATATTGCGTTGCACCAGGATTGCGTTTGGTTACACCCTTTTCACTTTTTCCCAATTTCAGGATGTTGATTTTCTAATATTAAATGTTGAGTGAATGTGCTGGAAACCTGTTTTTTTCCCTTCGTTTGAGCATGTGTTTATGCTTCTCTTTATCTCTCTCCCTCCATCTGTCTCTTTCTTCCTCTTACCCTCCTCTATCTCCCTCTTACTCTCTCCGTCTCTCTTTTTGGATGGTTGCCTCTTAGTCCCCTAAATCAGCGTTCATCAGTGCAGCCAAAAAAGCCATGCTCAAGTCCAATCCGGTCAAAGTGCGCTTTGCAGAGGAGGTCATTATAAACGGCCAGGTTCCAGTCAGTTCTACCACACACACACACACACACACACACACACACACGCACACAAATACACGTATACACACATACACACATGCTTATGTATGACCTATATAGGCAATGCCAGATGGTTGCTACCTACCACATAAGATAGACAGCTCAGTGTTGCAGATAGATAAGACAATCACAAAAATGTGTTACAACATGACACTTTTATGAATTTTTTTCATGTATGAAACCTCACATGTTTTCTATGAAAGTGATCACATGTACAGAATGAAAAGACTGATCATTTCCCTGCTTTGCAGAACCCGGTGAAGGACAATTCTCTGCTGTTCATGCCAAATGTCCTGAAGGTCTACCTGGAGAACGGGCAGACAAAATCTTTTCGCTTCGACAGCAGTACCTCTATCAAGGTGTGTGTGTGTCTGTGTGTGTGTGTGTGTCTGTGTGCGTGCGTGCGCGCGCGTGCGCGTGCCAACCCTTAAGGCACACTAAACAAAATTAGCAGTCTCTGCAGCATCTATAATTACAAAGGGAGAAATTCATTTAGACTGCAAATTAGTGTGTCTTGAAACACTCACACAGACCATGAAATTCAATCACTTTTTGAGTTCCATTTGTCTGTGCACCTTATTTATTCAGGCAAGGGGGAACGAGCATATTCTCAATATTTGACTTGTTGATTCTTCCACCGTGGCTCCCAGTGTGTAGTTTAGGAAAGAACAGTCACTTCCTTTCCTCAGCTTTGCTGCAATGAATGTCACATTAATAAGCCATTTTGACTAATACTGATTGATACAATTGATTTTCTTCTTGACCCTTAGATGCATAGGTCATTGATGCAAAATAATAGCAGATACTTTTTTCACATAACTGTGATCAAAGTGTAAAACAGCTATTTATTTAATGATTTTTCTGAGGTGAAAATTATAGATAGCACTTGCAGTACATGTGTCAAATGTAAAATAGCATTTTAAACTGTGTAAAACAGTGAGCTTGCTTTACTGAGGAGGTGTAACAGAGAAAAAGAGAAATCTAAAATTCCCAAAGCTTTAAAAGCATAAAGTAAGTGATCAGATGAATGACAGGCCTGTTGGTAGCAAAACACTTTACTTAGAGTCATATTTTTTACAGCTGGGAAAAGCAGAATTTTTTCCTGTAAGTGCAAAATTAGAAAGTACACATATTTCTGGTACGCTAACTGCAAAAATAGTAAACTATGGCTGTGTATACACAGCTTATGTGAACGCTTTTTTACATTTATTTCAGGATGTGATCCTGACCCTGCAAGAGAAGCTGTCAATCAAATGCATCGAGCACTTCTCCCTCATGTTGGAGCAGAGGACAGAAGGCTCTGGAAGCAAACTGCTTCTCCTGCATGAACAGGAGATGCTTACTCAGGTAAGAGATGTTTCCCTTTCGTTCACTTTCTTTGTCTCCTTTTTCTGTCTGACACACACACACACACACACACACACACACACACACACACACACACATACACATACATATACACACATACACCAACTTGCACACGCACATTCCTGTTCAGTATTCCAGCAGCATTTGGAACCCAGTGTCATTTATCAGCACTGGCACAGCAGGGGCGACAGCTCACATTACACCTACCCTCCTACAGACACACACACACACACGCACGCACGCATGCACGCACGCACACACACACACACACACACACACATAGACAATCACACGCCCCACAAACACACCTTCATCCACAGTGCGCGCTACATTCTAATGAGGTTGCGGGATCACAAGAGGACAATTTTAATATTCATACCACACAGTTGAGATGTGAGGTTCTGCATGTGGCACACACAATGGAAGATGAATGTTTAAGAGTAGTTTTTTCTCCGTCATGCCTATCATGCTAAAACATACACTACACTGTAAACAAGTGTCAGTCTAGGTGACAGGTTTATGGAGGAGAAATATAATACTAAATTTGCATTTTGTAGAATATGATGCGGATGACGACATGAAACCAAGTTAAACCAAACAAATCTGAGGAGTCACAAGATAAGTAATGAGATGAGGAGAGAAGCATATTCATTCCTCTTGTGAAATACTTGATAGTTTTTGCATCTAAAACATCAAGAATATATTCCAGCTGAATACTTCGACAACTTGTGGATAGGTGTCACTCAGAGAAGTCGGTTTGTTTAAAGGCAACAGAAGCCAGTAAGGTTGGGAACCTGTGGATTAAACTACTGTTCGCTCCCTCTCGATCAGCAAATACGTTCAAATTCTGCTATATGACATGCATTAGAAGTAATAGTGTAGTAAAGTATTTTTACGTAGGTATCTATGCATGTTTACTATAATAAAATTTGCAAAAAAGTATTTTTACTTGTAATGGATATTAGTGTGGGGGGGTCGCAAAAGACAGATGTTAAAAATATTGGTCAAAATTGACACAACACAGGCCTAAATATCCTGACCTTTAGTCCCAATGGGTTCGCCTGAATCCTACACTTCATATACTGCTGCTCCAGTCATTCAGCCCTCCCCATCCATTAAACAATCCCATCCTCCATGCACCCGGCTTGTAACGCAGGCTTTCTGTTCTAACCATCACTACTACAGCATTACATTACTATTCCACTAATAGTTTAACTTGTCTCGCAATTCTACCAGTTACTACTACAATTACTAGTAATACTATTATTGATACTCCCACTACTATTGTTAATACTACTTCTTCTGTACCAATGGTAATCAGCTGTTACACCTAATCCTATCACTGCTACTACTACTACCAGGACAACTATGCCCACTACTACTGCCACTACTACTAATAGTCTCCTACTTGTACTTCTTTTACTATTATGAAAAGCTGTTTATGATGCAGCATGCTCCTTATTGGAACATTAATCAAAACTCTCAATTCAGATGAATTACTTAAAAAAGATAGCTCCTTTCTGGTTACTTTTTTGACTTACATAGAGTATATATATATATATATATATATATGAAGCTGATATGTTATCATTTTACACAATGTTTTCATTCCCTTGCTGTCTCTTCCTGCTGTGATCCCAGGTGACCCAGAGGCCTGGCTCTGACAAGATGAAGTGTTTCTTTAGAATCAGTTTCGTGCCCAGAGACCCCGTGGAGCTACTCCGGAGAGATGCTGTGGCGTTTGAATACCTCTATGTCCAGGTGAGCAAAATCACCAGTCAACTTTGAGAGGAGTACAGTCTACCAGATGGTTTGGAAATGATTTTTGATGATTAACAGTATTACTTTGATTTATACAGAATTAGTCCTGTCAAAACAAAAACAACCCAAATAAAGTCGAATAAATTCACTCTTGTCTCTATAAAATAATAAATTACTTCCCCGTAGGATTCTTTGATAATTAGTCAAATGAAATAGCCTAAGAAAAGGAAAGCTAATCATCTTTTCTCGTCAGAGTTCACCATTTTGTGCTTCCAAGTCCTTCACCAGGGACTGGATACAGTATCCCTTTAAAGGAATCTCAAGCCACAAAGGTTGAGAACAACTTATTTTAACTCAGCAGGGACGCTTTGCTGCTCAAATTGCTCTACAAAGATGAGATGGAATGCACTTCACAAGCCGAAAAACTTGTGTAACTCTGTGTCCTGCTTTGTTTTAGAGTTGTAATGATGTGGTCTTCGAACGGTTTGGCCCGGAGCTGAAATACGATGCTGCGTTGCGATTGGCTGCGCTGCAAATGTACATCCTCACAATGACAACCAGACAGAGCCAGAAAGTCTCCCTTAAATACATCCAGTAAGTTTGAATGTGAATCTAGTGGTGGATATGTGTGTGTTTTTGTCACTACTAACATGATCTGTAATGTTATGGGTTAGGATTTCAACAAAGCTTCCAAACATTCAGCCTCATGCAAGACTCTTACGAACAGATGTGTTCAAGGGTTGCTCATATGACTGAGAAATTACAGCATTCAGGGATTTTCTAGGTATGAATGAAATTCACAAGTGGTCCAGATCTCTCGTATGAGACATGTACAGATAGTCTCCTTGATTATTATGCCTGAGTGAATGTGGAGTCTGAATATAATAGAGGAATTATGGAACTAAAATAAAATATATTAGTGAAACAAAAGTAATGGAAAATTAATATTCTGTTCACAATATTATCATCATGACTTTTCATTTTACTGAGAGAGGATTTTCTAGATTTTATTTAGGCTCAGCACCTAATAAAGTTCAACAGTTCCTTCTATTGAAGAAGCACTTTACACAGAGAAAGTTGTTTCAGAGTTTTTTTCCATGACTGACAGCTTGCATGAAAGTAAACATCCGATTTTAAACCTTTGCAAGTATTTATCCCAGGTCCAGTGGAAGTACTTTTTCTCCAAGGGGACTTTATACATAAAGCAATCTGCTCTCAACAGAAAGGAGTGGGGTCTATCTTTGTTCCTGCCTCCTGCTGTGCTGTCCAGCATGAAGGAGAAAAACATCAAGAAGGCTCTGACACACATCCTCAAAACCAACCAGAACCTCGTGCCTCCAGGGAAAAAAGTAAGCAGCTCCGTTTGTCTTTCTTTGCCCTTGTTAATAAACTTATGACACACACATATGCGCACAAACACACTGTCTCCCTATTTTCTGACGCAACAGCTTAAAATAGCATCGCTGCCATGCTCAACCTTGTAAAGGTTCTCACCCTTGTCAAACTAAGACCCTTTGTTGAGCCAGACCTTGAATGATAATGTGGATAACAAGCAGAATGTATTTTCAAACTGTGTGGCTAATAAGACATTCATATTCACACACACATGTCTCAGTCAGGGGCCACTGATCCAACTTCAGTTAAATTTTATGGCTCCTTGTGTTTTGAAAATACAAACAGCTGCTGCTCTGTTCATTCTCTAACACCTGTCTTAGCTGCAGGTGAATTTGGGTGCTAGTTTAGTCTCAGAGAAGACAGAGGAAAAAAAGTAGTTATAATTGTACTGCAGTTATGAATGAGCCATTCGGTGACGTTTTGTGATTGTGCTATGGAAATCAGTTAGGAGATGCTTTAGTTTGATGCATGTAGGAAGCAGATATTTTGTCATTTTCTTTAAATCTCAAACAGCACAAGACATTCCTGATCAACTGCAACCACAAAGTCTGAGGTCACAAAAATAAGGCTATTGAAGCTGGTGTTGGCCTGTATTTTTCACAAGAATGGACCAAAGCCAACAATGAATGATATACGGAGCTTATTTCTCTGTGCCATTGAGCTCCCTTTTTCTCCAAAGATCTATTAAAAACACATCGATGAGCCACAGCGTTGCATTGGGTGTAGTTTGATATATGTATGTCAGTCCTAAATACCCTAAACTGCCGCCGTAGATATTCACCAAATGTGTGTTAATCATGGCTGAATATTATTACTCCTGATTCCTGAGAACTACAGTACTCAGCTGTTTTGGGAAAATATTATGATTGAGAATGGCAATACATATTTTTGACCCAGTTTTTAAAGATTTACATCTTCATTAGGAACAAAAGAGCTTCAGGCTTGGTGCCACATTGAGGGCAGGGAAGTTGGAAAGTACCAAGAGAACACATTGTTGGTTGTGCTCCTTTTGTGGGATTTGTAACAAGAAGAAGAACACAGAATAACAAGTCAACTGATCTTCAGGCAATCTAGCTTGGGTATGACTAAACTCACTGATTCTGACTCTAGCCTTTTTTCTTCCAGGATAACTTTGTTTCACATTATATGACATCCCAACTCTCTCAGTGTGTCTGAGCTCTCTCTTTGTTTGTATTTTTACTCTAAAGTACTATGCATATTCATGGTGAAATCTGCAGTTTTCTATTCGTAAATTATAATACATAAAAAGTTATTACAAATTGAATAATCTCGTCCATCCTTTTACATCTAATAGTTGTTTAAAGTGTAATGTGTTTGTGACCCAGCATCCATCAGAGGTTGCACAAATACACCATATGGATACATCTGATTTGTTCCTTTTTTTCTCAGCTGTAATAGCACTACTTCACAACCCAAGCCATTAAATATGTGTATATTAAACCAGTGTTACATAACACATAAATGAACGTTTGTAGTTATCTGATTATTTTTGGCAAATAAGCTCCTCTGTGTTTTCTGTGAAGAATTAACATGTGAACTCCACATATGTGTATATATTTATGTGTATAAAATTTAGTCAAAGAAGGATATTGATCTCCTCCCTCCAAGCCTGAGCAGGTTGATGATTTGTATTCTCAGTGGCAGTTGATATCCAGTCTCTTCATGAGGGAGAAATACAGCCAAGCAGCACCAATAAACTGACATGCAATTCAAAATGTTGATGCTCCAAATCAGCTTTCTCATTACAGTCTCTTAAGTTATCACTCAGCCCTCATCAAAAGAAGCCGCTCACTCAGTTTCGTTGAAGGGCTGTAGTTAAGACTGAGCAAGTATTTCATAAAGACAAAATTATTTTTTAATGGCAATGTCTGGTTTCAGCAAGCAAGGTCAGACATCCCATTAGCCTTCTGTTTTTCTTACTGATAGTGAGGTAAAATATTACTGGATTATAGTGTGGACTATGGACCTGATGAATATTAAAGTGGTTATAAAGTCAGTGTAATATATGATACATACACATATACCTGCACAGTCATTTTTATTTAACTGCTTTGCAGTGCAAATGCATTGCCTTGCCTGAGCGTGCGGTGCTGAAATATAAAAATCTTTTTTTAATATGCCAGTTGGATGTATACATGTCTTATGGCAGTGGAAGCATCAGTACTTTAAGGAAGATACGATTTTGTTGCTTTCATGTTTGAATTTCAAAAATCCCATTGACCCTAAATGGCTGGAGAAACATGCATCCACCCAAGCAAGCCATAAAGAGTACTGCAGCAGAGAAGCTCTTCAGATTTTGATCAGATCTAAATGAAATGATGGGATATAATGGAAAATCAGTGGTCCAGATCAAAATGGGCTTGAGAGAGCTTTATATCCTGACATTAGAAGACAAATGCGTCTGTTCAGGTTGTGATTTCATTTTAGATGCTTACTAATGTATTTCACTTTTCTCTGTGCAGCTGACTGCTTTGCAGGCCAAGGTGCATTACCTGAGGTACCTCAGTGAACTCAGACTCTACGGAGGGAGGGAGTTCAAATCAATACTTTTGGTAAGGCCATTAGTTCTGGAAAGGATTTGTAAAAGTTTTAGAAGAAACTTGAGTTTGGTCAAACACAGTTATTGTCAAACCTTTCAGGACAAAAGCTTAACATGTCTGATTAGGTTTTGGATTACTGATGCATAAACTTTACTTTCTGTAGCAAGGGGAAAAACAGACGGAAGTGACACTGTTAGTGGGCCCACGTTACGGCATCAGTCATGTTATCAACGCCCGCACCAACCTAGTGGCCCTATTGGCCGACTTCAGCCATGTTAACCGCATCGAGATCCTCACTGAGGATGAGATCAACGTTCGTCTGGAGCTGCATGTTCTGGACGTCAGGGTGAGTACATTTCTGTCTGAAAGCAGATACATTATTTGTCCTAAACCATTTTTAGCATCTGTTGATTTTAATTTCACCTCTTTCCACTGGCCTTCCTTCCATCTTTCCTTCCTTCCTACTCTCCTTTGTTTTTTTTTCACAGCCCATCACACTGATCATGGAGTCAAGTGATGCAATGAACTTGGCCTGCCTGACAGCAGGCTACTATCGCCTCCTAGTGGACTCAAGGAGATCTATCTTCAGCATGGCCCACTGCAATAGCACTGGAGGTGATGATGCTAGTGAGTAATTATTAACTGTGTGTGCATGCATGTGTGTGGGATCAAGACAGTATAGATTTAGGAAAAGTTGTTCAAATTATTCACATTTTTTCTGATTAAAGCTATGTGCTCTTGTTTAGTCATTTAAATGCAATAGAATTATGTCTGAAGGACAGATGATCAAATGGTATTTTTGGACAAAGCCTTTGTCCATGAGATGCAGAGGAAATTTATAAAATTACTGTTTCATTTGTTTAGTGACTGTTGTAGAAACAAGTTGCATGATTTTCTCCATATAAAGACCATTAAAAAGATATGGGAAGCTGATGAACGCTCTCGCTCTGACACATTTTGAAGGAGAGAGACTCAAGGCTAGATTGAATGGTTTGAAAATGTATGTTTTACAGTGAAGCACAAAACCTCAAAGTTCTGAAGGAGAGCACTTAAAAGTACAGTGACGAGAAGCTTCTTTACAATTGACTCAACATGAAATAAAAAAAAAAACACAAAGTAATCAAACCTTGTATTGCTGGTGTCTACAGGTCAGGATCGTGTCCTGGAGTGGCCATACAGCACATCTTTGGGGGACAACGAGGAGCCTTCATCCGGCGAGGTCGAGGTCTACAACAGGGACTCTGAGTATTCAGACAATGGGCAGAGAGAAAACAGTATCTCTCCTTACTTCCATGAACCCCAAAACCCTGACAGAGACCTTGGGACACGGAGAAGTCCATTGCCCCCTCCTCTTCCCCCCGCCACCAGACACAAACCTCAAGACTCACCTCGGAGTGCCAAAGTGTCATTTATTTTTGGGGGGGACCAACCCTTGAACAAGACTAAGAACTTAGGCTATGAGAGACTGTTGGAGAGCCCTGAGGTACCTGAGCACAGACCGCCCTACTTGCACAACAACACAGACTTTCGGCAACAGGACAGGATGCCATTTCAGTTCAGTGGTCTGACACATGTCTATAGTAACATTATAAGTGAAGAAGGTGGTGAGGAGCCACTGCTAAGGGATCTGTTTTATCGTGACACAACGGATGATGCAGAGGATGACGACGATGCTTCCTGCGAAGAAGACTCCACTGGGGGGACACCAGTGGGTGATGAAAGAGGAGGCGGGGATGAAAACTGTGGTAACCAAGGAGGAGGGTTAGCCATGGCAGCTGGCAAAGCCACCTTCCTCACTCTTTCTGGTTCTACTGATGACATCATAGACCTGACGTCACTCCCTCCTCCTGAGGGAGACGGCGGCGTCGACGATGATGAAGATGACGCACTGCTGCAGACGCTGAACCTTGCAATCGCAGCTCCGCCGCCGGGTTTTCGGGACAGTTCAGATGAGGACGCAGCGCCCGAGGGAAGGCCACTAAGCACATGTGACAATGACGATATCCCAGTATCGCTAATTGATGCCATTCCGACACATGGGGAGGGGGAAGGGAGCAGGGGAGGGGAGAGGAGGCTGGAGAATGCGGTCATGAATACCCTACAGGCACTGGAGGCTCTGTCTGTCTCTGAACAGAGGCCTCCCCCGCCACCACCCAGCAGTAACAATCCAGGTCTGTTAAATACTAAGCACGGTAATGTTTGATCACCGTCATTTCTGTCTTTGTTTAATATTTCAGACATTTTCACTCAGCCTAACCCACCCCAAATAAATCCCGTCTCAGTGTACATTTGATATGATTTAGACCACAAACAACGTGTTTTATTAAAGAAAAAGTGTTACTGGTTTGTAACCATCTGCTCTTTTTGCACTGAGCTGTTTTCTTGCTTTAATTCTCTGTGACCTCTCCCTCCTTTAAGTTAGCAAACTCCCAAAACACATTCATGACACCAGAATAGAAACGATTTGCATAAAGAGTCTTCTCATTAATTGCAATTGTGGCCATAGCTGTTTAATATTTGATACAATTAACATTTAACTGGAGTTAACTTTTAGTGATATTTAACTTTTCTGTGTCTTATATTTTAGGTGTTTACACATCTCGAGGCTTTAGCCCAGAGTCGTCCTCAGATTCTGGAAATGAGACCAACTCCTCAGAGATGACTGAAATCTCTGAACTGGCTGCTACTCACAGGCTCAGCGAGAGCCACATGCGTCTGCTGGTGGCCACAAGGGAAGGATACCAACCTCTGCTTGAGGAGAAAACTGAATTCCCCGTCTCACCCAGTACAGGAGGAACGATACAGAAGAAATCCCTTAGTCCGACACGGCACCTTCAGCCTCCAGCAGTTCCTCCAAGAAGGAGCCCCCAATTGGACACCGCATCATCAGGACCAGACAGCTTGGAGGTGAGGCCCCAGACTCACCTGTCATCCACTCTGCAGCGCCCAAGTTCCACCACACCCGGGGGCAAACATCACAAAAAGTCTGCAGATTCCAGTGGGAAGTATAACACCTTCAGCACAAGGGAAGGGCATCGAGGCGAGAGCAGTGGCAGTCGCAGCCATCTCGACTTGGACCAGCGCACTTCATTCTGTGAGAGAGGGGAAAGTCAAGGAAGACAGAATTCTTTTTTGGTAGAAAACTCTGTAGCTGAGGGGCTTGGAGTGAACAGTATCCCCCGTGACCATCACAGAATTCCCCGCCCTGCTTCCGCTACCTCTGATCGCCTGTTAGATGTTGTCAACTTGGGGGACTGTGGTACAGACAATGGAGCTGCGACTGTTGAGCAAGATGAACATCTAGTTGTAGCATCATTGCTGTCTCCAGCAAAAAAATCCAGATCAGGGGGGTCCGACCAGGGGTCAGACATACAAAGTGACCATCAGCCGATTTCTAGACAGCAGAGTGTTGCACGGTTGTGCGAGTACCATTTAGCAAAAAGGATTTCAAGTTTGCAAGGAGAAGCCCACAGTTCACTGCAGGGTTCTCTGTGCTCATCACTGGATGCTGGTGCCAGCACGAACAGCAGTGCCTGTGCCACCCCAACCGACTCACCACTTGGCCCTGGTGCGGTTGAATCAAAACATCACCATTTGCAAAGGCACCCACTTTCCAGTTCCTCCTCCTCATTACTCAGGGTGCTAAACTATGAAGAAAACAAACCTGGGATTCCTCACAGCCTCCCTGGCCAGAGCACTCAGGGAAAAGACCTCCACCCTCATGCAGACCCTGCCCTCCTCCGGAAAATGCTACCCAACATTCACCCCCCTGCTGCTGGGGCTGAACCAGGTCGCCCCTCCTCAGCCACACCGTCAAAGCATAAAGAGACCACAGGTACTGGAAACAAGAAGCCCCACAATGATCTGCATGCTAAACAACAGGCCTGCTTTAAGGGGCTGAACCAGAAGGAAGGCAGCGAGGCCTACAGGCAACTGATTAACTATCTGACAGTCAGCCAGATGCATCAGGGAGGGAAGCTGCACAGTGCTGGCATGGGAGGGGCAGTGAAAAAGGACACCAGGCGCTTTATCACTAGCAACCCTCAGCTTGTTGAAATGGTTAAGAATAGGGGGAACACCATTGCTCGCTGTCCATGTATGCCTTCCTCCATATCATCCCCATTCCTCAGCCCAAATTTAGCAATTCAAAATGCAGCTGCCATGCAGCTGGCAGGTAAAAATCCACGGTCATATCATTCAGCCACACTTCCTGCCAAACTCAAGAGAAGCCCTGACATGCATCCTCACAGACCAAATGACAGTCTAGATTTCAGGCCAGCTACTGCTGAGAGGAGAAGCTCCTTTTCTGGCCTGGAAAGTGAGCTAGAGAGGAGTGGTATGGACCCAGAGCACTTCCTGTCACTGTATAAGACAGAGGGCTGTATCAGCCGTGATGGGGGATTAATCACAGGTGGAAACCGTGATGGTGGGGGTACCACTAACCGCCCTCCTCGGTCAAGAAGCCAACCTAGTGGTAGCAATGAGGACTGGTTAAAATCAGACCCGAGGGCAAAGCATGCAGTTCGACAGTCTCCTCATCCTCGTCCTAATGATTCTCTTTGTTTCTCTGCTGCCCCCAGTGTAAGTGGTCAACGAACAGACCTCAACAGCATCTCACTAGGAAGGGGGGACCACCCATCAGCTTTTATCAGGCAGGCATCTACTGGCAGAGCTTGCATTACATCTCCAACTCCCAACCCGCAATCTCCACCTCCTCCACCACCACCGCCACCTCCTCCTCCTCCTTTGTCTATACCTGTGCAAGCCAACACTAGCTCCAGCAACTCAGGATTCATACAGGATTCCATCCACTCCATCCAGTCCCGGCAGAATCACAACCACATTCAGGCCGTTACCCCAACCCTGCCGCAGACAGATACCTTCGGCAGTAACCTGCAAAGGGGCCGGGAGCTCAAACGCAGCTCCAGCAATGTGACTGCCAGTTCTGGTAGTGTGGAAGTTCTCTTTGATAAGCCCACTCGAAGCCGGAGCCAGCAGCCCTTGTTGCCATCTGTGCCCCAGCAAGGTGAGACCAAAGTGCAGCGGAGGCCAACAAGGAAGCGCCTCTCCAAGAGCTATTCCCAAGGTTCTGTATCCTCCCACACTACATGCTGGTCTACAGGCAGCAGGGTAGACAGTAGAAGGGCGTCTGTAGCATTTCCATTGCAGAAAGATGCTAAACACATGAAGGGCTCTCAAAAACTGGACACCAGTCCCTGGAGATGCAATGGGCCTTTTAGTTATTGTTTCTTTAAACGAAGGAGTGAGGCCGAAGAGGATGAGATTGAATGGGAGAGGCCCAGACGAAGCCGTGGTGGGAATGATATCGATAATGATGGTGCCGCTGCATCAGCCATATTGCCCTGTGGCTCGGCGGTGGATGCAGCTGGGGAGCAGCTATATGGGGAGGTCCTCAATAACATGAGCTTTAGCGACCGTCTTGCACGAATCAACGCACTTAAGGACCGCATGTATTGCTTCCCATCCGGCTTCACTGATGTTCGCCGTGATGCCAGTGAGCTCATTGCACTGGTGAGATCCAGTGTAGGTCGCTGTGATCGTGGAGCCCAGATGCCAATCCAGGATGTATCCCAGTACAAGCAGCTTCTCTCTGTTGAATCAAAGGAATTAGGACGGGCATGCCGGAGGATGGCACAGGCCCATGGTAGTCCTGAGGAGATGCTGCTAGCTGTAACCTGTAGCTTCCAGGTGCTATGCTGTCTCTGTGAAGCTTGTATGTGTCTGGTTAGGGGGCTCGGAGCCTCCAGCTCACACCAACAGAGAGAGGTTGTGGCAAAGGTTGACGAGGTTGTTATGAACTATATCTGTTTGCTCAAAGCGGCTGAGGCTGCCACCGTCGGAGCACCAGGGGAGCACAGCGTGAAAGCCCTGGTCCGCCACTCCAGTACCATGTCGGCCATTGCTAACGCACTCACCCGCTCCCTTAAAACGCTGCTTAGCAAGTAGAGGCTACTCCTTATGCTTTATAGTGTGGCCTACACGGTCAGTAGAAGTCTGTCTTTAAGCATCTCGTTATTTTTGAGTCTGCTGAAAGAGTCATATATTTTTCATATTAGGTCTGGACAGTCTCAATATCAAAATCAATAAAATGTAAGATTTGTTGCAATTAGACTTAACATAAAAGTTATATAACTCTCAAACTGAAAAGATGCGTAAGATGCTGAAAGGCAGTCCAATCTGACTGCACTTGCTTTTTCTGATGACAATATTGTAATGTATATTTACAAAGCCATACTGTCACAGACCTTTGTAATATGATATGTACCTAATAGATACCCTTTTACCTGTGCATTATGTAAGTTATTTTAAAAAATGTATATAATGTACATAGATACAATAAAATTATATTATTTGCTGTAGCAGTTTCAAGAAGCCATTGAGTATTCATCTTAATTTGCTCTAATATTGTACAGGGCTGGAGTGATTTCACTTTCAGTTCAATCAGTCAAAGTGCAGTTTTACTACAGATATTTATAATTGTAATTATAAAAATGTACCTGTAGAAATCTAAATCAAATGTGCCACTGTAAGTCCAGTGAGGAAACTGTTGCTACTGTAGCTATGTTATTCACATGCTAAATATAAATGCTAAATTTCTGAATGACTGTGTAAAAGTGAACTGATTTCAACTCTGTTGTTACAGTGCAGTTTTTTGCAAGACGTGAGGAATAATTGTTAGAAATTGTTGAAAATACAGGGACACTAAAATTGCACTGCATTATCACTGCTTCATATTTTATCACCTAGATTATTTTCAGATAAGAATAATAAGCAGTAAATATTAACTATTCCCCAAAAAACGAATTATATAAAATTATTATAATAATGTCATATTAACAATTTAGGAAACATTGAATATGTTAAGACATATTACAGATTGATGACTTTGTTAATTATATCTAATTGTTTTTTGGGTTTTTTTTTGTGTTTTACTATCATCTGTTTTGGAATAAGTTCTGTGCTTGAATGATTAATTATTCCACACCATATATCAAGATGCAGTTATGTCTCTTGACAAGAAATGAAATTGTTGTTTTGTTTTTGGTTTTTTTTTCAATAATCCACCAACCTATTAAAATACATTTTACAGATATTTTTATGTCCCTTTCAATGTGTCTTTTTCTTTGAATGCTTCACAAAGCATAAGCACTGGTGTGTTACTTCATCTTAGAATAAAACAGCCAGTAATTTTAATTACAAGTGTCAGAAGACTGGCTTGCTGTCTATTACACCAAAGCTCTTGCATGTTGCAGAAGCATATTCTGATATTTTTCACACAGTCTTTGTTATGAGTCTGTTCATATTAAAACATATGATACTTTGTGACTGAACCATCCATTTTTCAAACTGAATGCAACATGCATTTGACCATTTTTTCTTTTGTCATATGTTTATCTGATGCCAGATGTTTGGTTGGACAGTAATGCTGATGTGTTTAAGGTGCCTTTTACTGTTCTTATATCTGTTTCAAGGGTCGATGACAACTGAAGGGCTGCAGATAGTAGTTCAAAGTTCTTCATGGCTTTTTGTGTCATATCTGGACTGTATAAGATATTAAAGAAGGTAACTTGATATAATTGTAGCATTCTGATAGCCAACTTATTCATGTTTATTCTTTCACTATTGCTCAGAGAAACTGCCCTTCAACTGGAGAATCCGGGTTCATGTGATGATAATATAATATCCCTCTTACTAAAACGACTCAACCTCATACAGTTTAATTTGTTAAGAAAAGTACACTGCCAAACACAGGGCTTGGTTTGTATAATGATAAAATATTAACATTAGTCAAGTTTAAAATTTGGTTTTAGCAGCAACAAGATTCTTACGCGATAAAATGTAAGTGTATTGTGGTACCTCATGCAGTTTATGCTTCATTTTCTCCTATAAAAAAAAATTAACATCTTCTGTCCATGCCAAGTGACCCGATTGAGGGAAAATATAAACTTTTTAACACTACAATGGGCGCGTACTCATTGTTTCCATGTATGCAAGAGCGTATGTTCACGTGATCTCCTACCCAAGCAGCTGAAGAGGTGTGGGGGTGGACGACAGTGGGGTCCACCTCATTTGCATATTAGGCGCCTGTTTCACGCATGCAGTGACGTTAACCAATCAGCGCGACGCATGCAGCAAACCACGCCCGCGCGGCAACTCCTGTCGCGCGCCTCAGCAGCATTGTATTGGCGGTGGAGCAGACAAAAGTTGTCAGTTTTCTTCTTACCTCCACTTCGACAGGCAGCACCAGTAGTGCAGGGAGTTTTTGTAGCGTTTAGTTAAATTCAGTTAAGTTTGTTTTTTGCAGTAGAGCTCTAAAACTGCATTGACGCCATTGAGGGAGCTGCAGACCGCGGAGTTTTCCAGCTCAAGCTAACTACTGCAGTGGATAAGTTATAGTTGGGTTCCCTGTGGGGTTTAAAGTTCAGCTAAAAGAAGCGTCCCTGGCTACTAGCAGGTACCTAGCTCCGTGTCTTAACCGATTAGTTTGGTCACAATGGCAGCAGTGTGCCAGCCACGACGTGCCTTGGTGGAAATACCTCCACCGCAACCAAAAATTGCAGGTAAGTCTGAAATGTGACAACTTTCTATTTTGGCTTTGGAAATAGCTTTAACTTCTGTTCTTTGAAGCGGGGGCGCCAGTTTGCTATCATGCTAATGTTATCACAAGCGCGCGCCCCCGGTGTCGAGTCATTTAGCCAATAATAAATTATTGCTGTCATTAACTTTAACGTGGACAACTCTGTCAACTTGTTACTAAAATGTTGTGGTAGACATTTTACATTAACAGTCGGTTTATGCAGTGCGCCCTTTGCACGTTGGCACAAGGCATTATAGGGAATATTAACATGAGTCACTATCACCCAAAGAGTGCAAATTGTTAATTTACATATTTTTTACAGCTCGAATGAGGAGGTCCTACCTAGAAATATTAAGTGCTCGCTTGGCTCCATCTCCACTTCCAAGAGGGAGAAATACATCTACAAACACGAAGCGTGGTCAGTCATGTAAGTACAAAGCTAATCCCTTATCAGTATACATGCAAAACTAATGTGAGATCGGTTTTGTGAGCTGTCTTTATAGGAGACAAACTGGAAAAACAAATTTAGTTTGATATTGGAAAGAGTGTGAAGATTGGTGGTGTTTGGTTTCTCCTATCACTCCTGTTTCTTTCCATTCGATGTTAAGGAAACTGAGAGCTTAATGTTACATTAATAAAATAAAATGTAATGTTCAGAGCAGTGAAAGCTGTTCTGTTGTGCTCCTTTCCTCTATTGAGATTATATCTAAGGTAAATACCAGTACTTGCTAACTGATGGCTGGCCTCATCTACTTTAGTTAGTAGAAATGCAACCCTCTCTGTGACAGCTGGTTTCCTCTTGCTGTGGTTTGTTTATTGTCCTAATGATATCCTGTGTTTTGCAGTGGACTTGCCCATTGGTGGGGTGTGGAGTGGGAGCATTGAGGAGCACTGTGAGAAGATGGACGAGCAACATGCCCCACTCTCCAAACAGCAGCTAGTACAGTTAATCAGATCCCTCATCTTAGTTGAACAGGTATTTATGCTGGCCTTTTCCCAAGTCCATATTAAGAAGATAACACAATAATATTATTATTATTATTATTATTAATAATAATAATAATAATAATAACATTAACATTAATCATCTTGATATTCTGTACACATAGTAAAATACATGTGCATACTATATCCACACATAAAATAAAATGTTTTGTTCTGCTTGGTGCTTTCACTGTATGTGATATAACCTTAAATGTGATGTGTTGCATTTCCTAGAGCCAAGAACCCAGGATCCTGTCCTCAGACTTGAAGTATCTCCAGGAAGACTTGCAACTGAAGAAGGCAAATGTTTACAGGTCCATACCCTACTCGCGGTTTGGCTCCAATAGGGATGCTCACTGCTACAGAAAGGCATATCCTCACCTGGTGGCATTCAAAGTGAGTACCAAAATCTAAATTTGAGGCTTTCCAAGATAATCATTTATACAAACATGTTAATTTTACATGTACATTGTTAAATTCTCACTTGCAGCAAAGTGATTGAGTCATTTTATTTTAAACTTTTAAAGGAAGTGTTCACTCTTAAAGTACACCCCTGCTGTTTTTTTTAAATTGAGCTTTATTTTAATAAAGGGAATTTTTGTTAGATTTTTGTTACCCCTCTGTGGCTCTGAGCTGAGTGTTTCATTGTATCATACTAATCCTTCACCACCTTATCCTCCCCCTCAGGTTTCGTGTCAGGAGTGGGGCCAAGTTCTTCTGAGGAACAAAGAGTGGGACGCTGTGTTGGAGCACACACTGATGGCGTGGCGCTACACCAGCGAGTTGCCACAGTGGGATACAGCGAACCACAATGCTCTCCGAGAACAGTGTTATAGCATTCTGGCAGCTCACAGCCTCACTGCTCTCCAGCACCACCACCCTGAACCCAACAGAGGATGCGAGTTGCTTAGAAGGTAACACCTTTTTTTAAAGGCATATGAACAGTTCACATTGCTGTACTGTGATGCACACTAATTATATATCCATTATCATGATATTGGGTTAATACTCCACATAAGGAAATGGTCATTAACACCTCACTCTGTGTGTTGTGTGTTTTGACTGTGGCTTTATTCATGCATTTGAAAGGTCATAGTTTGTCTCCTGCTAGTTTCCCACATCTTTCTGAACAATAACCTGATTCTTAAACAAAATAGTTGGATTTAAGTTACTGAGGGATACAAGGCGACAGCAAACTTTGTTTTACCTGACTCATTGCTTCAAAACTGTTAAGCACTTTTAACCACTACAGGGCAGAAAGATCTTATAACAAATTCACAGTTCAAGCTGTGATACGTCAATTTACTATCGGTTTATTGCGCTCTCTTTGCTGACGTGTTGGCAACCAATTTCCTATTAAATATTCGTCTGAAGCAAAGCAACATGGGTGTCATACTGGAGTCCTGTCTCTCTCCTGTTGAGTGTAAGTTCACTCCTCTTATAGTCTTGGGTTGGCACACCACCCCCTGAGGAACTTGGAGTTGGGTCTCTTTGTTTTTGCTAGAAGTCACCAGGTGTTTACTTAAGCTGTCACTGGGATGCATGAATTCTGTTTGTGTATTATGATTATTAGCCATCTTTATTTTAGCAGCTAAAGTATGATTCAGTACAGCCTCAAAATGATGGTTGCTTATGGCTAAAGTCGCCTGCTACAGATTTGCTTAATGCTGTAGCTAATTACTCAGCCTCTTTATAAGCTATGGAGCATAGATGTTTTCATACTCGTAGGGTTGTCATTGTCTTTCCAGCTGTCTAGTGTTTTAGTTGTAAACTTAAATGGTCAATAGCACTAAGAATGTTTTTAGTGGAAGACTGTCTAACAAACTGCTGTTGTTTCACTTTCCAGGTTGAAGATGGCTCAGCTGCACAGCCAGTCAATTGTGCCTTGTATTCAGGAATTGCAGAGGATAATGGGATATGCAGGTGACTCCCCCATGGATACAAAATAACGTGATAAACACTCTTACCAAGTGGCTGTACCCAAGTGAAAAGTGTAGATAGATTCATAGATGACCTGAATGATTTATGTGTGGTAAAGGGCCAAAAAAACATTTTACATGTTGGTGTTTGTTTGTGAAACCACTACAGTATTCTTCCAAAGTGTACTGTAAATGTAATAAGTGCCAGAAGAGGCAGGTTTACAAAGGAAAATATAACCACCTTCAAAATGGTTGGAAGTACAGTGAAACCTCATATTTAATCGTAATGCATTTTTACATCAACTGGAAAGCATTAATGTTACACGGAGTGTAACATTTGTTGCATTACTTAATGTCCCTATTACAAAATGTTTTCTTTTTAGACAGCATTCACATTGTGAGAAATGTTCAATATGATTACATTTTTGTATATTTTTTTAGAAATTTATATAGAATAACTTTTGTATTGACCATTGAAATGTAAAGTATAAAATAGCCTTTCTTGTTGCTTTATATGGGTGTGTATATATGTCCTTATTACTATTCACAATACTTGAAACTGGCTTTTGCCATCTTTGTCTGTAGTTATGTTTTCTGTCTGTCTTTGTAGTGAGTTGTCTGTCACTGATTGCACTGTTGCTGTTTGTCCTGAAAACTTGAAAAAAATTTGATAAAATAGACCCATAATTTAAATAAAATTGTGACTTTATATTGCAAAGAAGTTTGTTCATCTGTGTTTTGGCCTCGCTGTATTTATGATCTCTGTGTACAGTCATAATTATCAGTGTTTTTTTTTTTTTCTTTTTTCTATCTAGTCCACCAAATATGAGCTTAGAGGTCTTTTCTTCTGGATTCTTCTCAAAGGTGGATATTATGCAGTGCTGTAATTATCAGATACTTGTAAGTAGTTGGTATTTCATAGCTGTTCTTTGACAGATGCAGAATGATAATTTAAGAATAATTCTGTCACCAGTCAACACCTGTTAGTTTGTCACAAACTACAACTTCACATGTATGCGTCACGCTGCTTTTTCTGTATTTTCATCAGAGGTGACTTGAGAGACTTTCTTTGAGTGGGTATTAAGGTGCGACTTGGTGTTTTTTCTATAGGAATGACAAAGTGGCATACTTCTTTTTCACCTCTAAGTAATCAGTGTGCACTCCATAGTTTTGCAGTTTGTTTTTGTCTGCAGTTGATTTGTCGACTCAGTATTGATCAGTAGGTTGGCGATAGCTTATTTGTATACTGGAGTCTACAGAGCACCTTGATTGGGGACCGCTGCCTCTTAAAGATGCACCATTGCAGTAGATGATGGGATTAATTGATCAATTGATTGATCATTTGTGCATTCTGGCAGTGTGTGAGCTCTTCTCTTTAAGTTACCATTTTTTACCACAAGGTGGAGCCCATGCTACACCATTTTTCAAATTCCAGGGTCAGTCTCTGGTGTCAGGCTTGTGACTTCAGTGGAGGAGCAATGTTAACACCACCAGGGAAACAGCTGTTGCCCTGGTACTCTGTAGAAATGAATATTAAATAATTTTTAAATGCTATTTAGGCTTCGAGATAATGAATGGGAGGTTGATAGGGTGAGAGGCTGTTTGCTGATAAGCAGATGTCCCACTGTGCAGAATCTCAGAATCAGAAATTGCTGTAATATCACTTTATTATATAGGGATTCTATAGGTTTAGTATTTGGCTGTAATGTTGCAGTGTCCAGGATTAATACCATTATTTGTCTCCATGGTATTGCACAAAGTGGAACCTATTCCTTTTGCAGCCTATAGTACTTATGTAAATGCAGACAACCCACTATAGATGTACAGTGTTAATTTGTAATCTGTGAATTGGAGATTAAATTGGTTTGCTCATGATTGTTCAGACTGCTACAACTGAACCACATACAGTATGCTGATACTGGCTTTCATCAAGTCTTTCTTGTTTCTGTCTCACTCTGTTTTTTTGTTTCCTGTCATTACAGAAGAAAGTAATGAGAGAAATTGGGGGAAGTAGCCTAGAGTGTTTGTCGAAGCCATCACAATAAATTATCTTTCTCTGAGAAAAAAACAGCTAATCTCCAAATCACAGTAAAACGTTCCTTCTGTAAATGCTCGGCAGTAGAACTTGAGGCTATTTCCCCTATTCTCTTAAGGCATCGCCCGGATCTCACCTGAGTGTAGTCCTCCAAGCAAGTATTTGACAAAGTAGGATTTCCTGAGATAGTTTAGAGGCCACCAATTAGCCCATAGCGAAATCAGAAATAGAGAATCAAATATGCAAGGAGGAGCATTTTGTAGTACTACAACTCTTTACAGGGGTGTGAAGCACACTGAAGTAGTGTTGAAGTTAAAATGCCTCCTTTATGACATGGCTGCAAAGATTAAAAAAAAAAATGCATTACAGCTCCCCTGTGCTTTGGACGTGTTTTCGAGGTTGCCTTTTGTACAGATCAGAGAGCTACCCGCTACAAAGACAGGCCTCCCTGTTTGTCGTTCATTCATACAGCAATAAATTCTCTATTTTTCAGCAGCAAAATAGTTCTCCATTCACCTTATCCAAAATCAGCAGTAGTTAAGTCCCAATACATTCTGTCACCAGAGGTTAGCCCAGGAAAGAATGTAAGAACATTTTACAATTTTGTAGTCTCCCAGATAGCCCCAAAGATAAGTGAGGGAGTTGTGCATGTACCTGTAACAAAAGAAGTACTGGGACAGATTCATAATAGAGGTTGGTGTTGGTTGTCTTTTTGTTGAATATTTACATTGAAGTGTTCAGAAGACACCTGGAAATAGCTGACTTTTAACTTTGTTGACTTTTATTGAACCATGTTTTCACCATGTGCTAATCAACTATAAAACATCAGCTATATATATCATATATGATCATATATGATATATATATATATATCATATGATATATATATATATATCATATATGATCATATATGATCATATATATATGATCATATATGATCATATATGATCATATATATATATATGATCAGAGGCAGGCTGAAGGAAATTTGGTGTACCATAAAAAGTGTGTTAGAACACTTCATCTCAAAATAGCTCCTACAATGCCCTGAACATCACAGATGGATTGTGTTCCTGAGAAATGACTAATTCCCTCATGTTAGAGTGTGAGATTTACATTAGTGGTTTTAATTCTGGTCCTAAAGACGCAGCGCTGCACTGCTTTTCATTCATCTTCAGCTGTCTAATAAGGGGCTGATTTACACCTGGGATGCCAGGTGAGTGTAATTAGCTGTAATTAACTAGCTATGAGGGTAGAAAACCAGCACTAGCAAGTCTCAAAGATTTACAGAAGGGACCCAGTGAGAGAACACAGTGACTGAATGTTTGTACATGAGTTGAATAGTCTTACATAGCTAAATTCCTCTCATAGACATCTGTACTGACATTCAAACATCTGTCGCTGCAGCTTGGGCAAACAGAGCTGAAAGAAAGTGAAAGAGAGCACTTTGATGCCGCGTATCTGGAATTACAATGAAAAATCCAAAAGACCTGAGCAGGTCCCAAGGACACTGATAAGAACAGAAAGGACAAAACTTGCTGCCACAGTAGTCTTATATTCCTAAAATTTAATAGTGTTGCTCCTTCTAGAGAGAGACCAGTGCTTTGGTTCAAATTAGCAGAGCTATGGGCTAGTTATTCCTTTTATTTCCTTCCCCAAATGATCAGTTAAATGCACTGCGAATATTTTAAATGTTCATAGATTTTCTGGCTCTAATTTCATTCCTTCTGTGACCTAATAGCTCCCAATACAGTTATCACTTTATAAGAGAATGTCACTGATTGTCAGAATTACACTGCAGTGAGCTGTGTTCACTTTGACTTTGTTAATATTCATTGCTATCTGAAAAGGTTTAAAGCAGCACAGCTGTAGAGTTCATGATGTTTTTGGAGTACAAGAAAAATAAATTATTGAAACAACTTGTTTAAACCAGAGTGAAACAGACTGAAATTTGATCCTTTCAGCTTTAATTTGCATTTTATATCTGTCCTAGGCCTAAATTAGTCGATAGACTTTTTTTTACAGCAGACATTTTGGCATGTCATCTCAGGAAATTCACAGGTAATAACTTTAATGATGGGTTAATTCCAGTTAAGTGTCCCTGTAAGCCACCAGTTAGCCATCATCCACAGTAGACCTTTTTCACGGCAGACATTTTGACATGTCAAAGCAGAAAGAGCTATGTGTAATGAATAGCATTAATCATGGCTGCATTTCATCAAAGTGTGCAAGTCCCAGGGTCTGGTATTATTCATGCTGGCTCCCTGGCCTGGCTTACTGGGACACTTGAATGGAACTGAGCCATTGTTAAAGTTTTTAGTTACACCTGTGCTTTTCATTCAATGCTCATGGGATGGGATGTGGGTGAATGCTCCGGAAAATGCCAATTAAGCAGACATTCAATTAAGACTGTTTTGTTGAAACATGTTTTTCTTAAGATTTATCACACTTCTTCTGATATCTTCTTTGAGCTGATACACTGCTTCTCACAATATATTATAATGTTTTGCAGTTGTTTGTTAGCAGCTCCTCCATTGCCTTTTTGTGCTGCGCTGTGGGAGAACATAAACAGTGTGTGTTCCGGCTTTTCCAGAGTAAACATTGTGAATGCTCAAAACCAGCATAGAATTATTGTGTAGCATGGAAATGAGACATTGGTAATGTGAACCAGTGGTACTCTGAGTGCTGAAAGCCAGAGTTTGGAACCAGTGCTGTAATGCTTGCAGGGCTGTGAAAAGTTGATGGCTCAAGGAATAATGTTACATTTTGGGAAATTCGCTTTTGCAAAAATGTGGGACTATTTCTTGGTCAGTTTTTGTACAGATGAAACAATTGAGATACTGTATAATGTGTTAATCAGTAAGCTATCAAGATGCTTGTAGGTGGATTCTGTTTCCTTTGAACAAAGCCATGCTAGCTGCACACCAGTCTGAATGCTAAGCTATGTTAATTGCCTGCCAGTTACCAAGAGAGGGATTTCTACCTTGTTTCCCAAAATATTCCAATATTCCTATAATCAACTCATAGTCGTTGTAGAATTAACAATTCACATTCAAATGATCATTTTCCCATTTCTTCCTCTGGGATTGCAGTTTGTCGTCCAAATTTGAAACATGCAAATGTAATCAGAGCCCTCTCCGTTGACTGCACTTCAAAGCTGTACAATGGAGCACTTAAACCACCCATTTTTTTTAACCAATATGTCAATTTTTATTGCATAGTTGTTTGAGTCTTTGGAGTCAAAGAATTTTTAGCATGGATTTCAAGTGAGTGAGCCCAACATTTTGATTGAGAACAGTTGGGATTTTTTCAGTTATAACAGAGCAAAGCAATTTGTTTAGTGACAAAAGATCAAGAGAAATGAGTAAGCTCTATCAAATACTGAAGACTAGTCCAGTTGAAGTCAAAATACACAGTAATTTGGAGCTTTTACAAAGAGATATACTCCTGTGTTTCAAATTGGTTTTCTGATATTTCTCCTTTTTGAGATGCCGCACTGTGAAGAGAAGCAGGCAAGATGGAAGAGAAAGCGATGAGGAATTACATGTAACAAAGGTCACAGGTCTTATTTGAACCCATACTCTGAACTTTTGTCCACTGAGCAATCTCCCTCTTCTCTCTCTGAATATAAATTGCACTGGGATTCGGCTGGTGGAAATTATGCTCGGTAAGGGAAATACAGTATGTTTGTGTTTTAGCCCAAAAATTCACCATGTTTCTCTCTTTCTTCCATCGACCTCAACAAATCGAGGTTCATTAGTAACTTGGCTGATACTTAGGGTGGATGCACTTTACAGTAAGCCGAGGACTCAGATGCTTATGTGACTTGGGCCCTAAACTTATTAAAATATCTTTGACTGCTGACAAAGAGTGAGCATCATTCAGCAGGATGTGTTTCTGAGAAAATAAATGACCATGTAATGGCACTGCCAAAACTAATCATGTCAAACTGCTTTAGATGACTCTACAATGTCTGGCTCTTGAATCGAGTCTCCCAACAAATGTTTAAAATGCAGGTTGATTCTGCATGTCCCTCAGGTCAATGGGAGCAGCTGCTCATGAATAAAGAAGATGTTAAATATCCTTGAAGTTATTAATTACAAGCCTGATATTTTTACAAGTTGCGTCTGTATCTTGGCTTTGCCAGTTGTGCTGGTCTTCGCTGGCTCTCTTCCTCCCTCACTTTCTCTCTCCCAAGGTGGCCTTGGGGCCCAGTTTCATCCTGCTGACAGACCTATGAGGTAAAATGTCCAAATGCAAAACAGTGACAAGACTTTTTCTTTGGTGCATACAATTAATATTATTATTCATATTTTGTTATATTTGTTTATTTATATATTATCCATTGATGGTCAGCAAGGAGCATTTGTTTTGAGCCTGGAGCCAAAATGTTAAGATGAGAATGCAAATGCACTGTCGCACATTCGAAAAAGTCACATAAATGAATCAAAAGACTGTTAATTTTCTATTGACCTTTATCTAAGTCATTCAGGAAAGTTTCCACCCCTTCCTCTGCAACTCTCTTACAAACTATTGTACACTCATATGCATTTTTTACATTTTGGGCTAAACGTAATGCTGGCCACAAATATTTATATTGACCTAAATTGGCAAATGGTCAATGGTGGTGTTCAGTTCCATTGCAGGGAAAGTGTGATATTTACACATGTAGTGCAGCATAAATTGGGGGTGCAGAGGTCGATTTAACTATGTGGTTTTCTTCTAAACTTTAGAATACATCGATCACACTTTAGCTATGGCTGTATTAATAGCATAAACATTTTTTTCTGATCCACTGAAGACAAAAATAAACAAAATATTTTCATGTAAACGTCATTTGTAGGACGTGCATGGGTGAACCGAAGTATCTGGGCTAGCAAAAGTTTTCAGAATAGCCAGTCTAAGTAGAACAGATATCACACTTTTGATTTTTTGTTTGAGAATATCCCAATCGTGGCCGTATAGCGTTGGTGACATCACCTATGGTTGAGTCAGGTTAATCGTTCACTACTGTCTTCTTTACCTGTTCAGAAAGAAAATGACTTTCATATTTAGGAATATGAGCTGGAGCTGATTTTGTTTTAAAAAACTGCCACAAAAGGCATATTAGAAAAAAAAAAGCGAACCATACCGATCTTGTCAGAAAAGTTGACTTCATACTACAAGGGTAAGGATGGTTGGTGGAAGTTACTTCACATCACACTGGCTTTTAAAATTCAGGCACAGTGGTTGCTGCCTAATTGCCTTTTTAAATAGAGTGAAGTTTTAAGTGAGAAAAGCTTTGTCTGAAAGTGCTTTTTAAACAAACAGTGGGCATGAATAAAGAACAAAATCAGACAACCCATTAAAATACATCACATTCCTACCGTCATCTCCCACTGAAATGCAGTACATTACCCAGAACATTGCTCTAATAGTAGCAGCTACACAGGTGGGCACCGTGAGTTCACTCTGCTGAGTGTTGTGTGTGTGTGAGAGTGAGTGAAAAGCAACAGAGATGGACAGCATAATGGTTGATGGCGGGGTCTTAAAATGATAGAGGCGAGCTGCTGACCGGCCCTGAGGGGCCCCGTCCCAGGGTCATGTGTCATTAGCACAGCCTGATTTGGTGGCAGACTCCGGCACAGCCAAGCAGCGGGGACAGCAATGCTGTTTTCATGGCTGAGTGGAAAGCGCTTGCGGCCAGCGCCTGTCCTCACTTTGCCTCTTTTCAAGGGAATAAGCTCCATCCAGGCAGCATCAGGCAAGCAGAAGATTCCTCCTACTCGCTCAGCTGCACAGCCTGATGCATGTCAAGAAGACACTCTCCATATTTTCACAAAGTTTATGTTTTTGTTAGAGCATGTCAAAAAAGCAAAATTGGCAGTGTTCATTTAATTCTGAGGATAAAAATCATCAGGCTGCTTCTATTCAAGTTCATTTAACACATTTAAGCAAGTTTTGCACAGCCTCCCCAAAGCTTAATCAGATGAATGAAAGGACAAAAGGCTTACCAGTCAGTTCTTGTCAAGTTATAATTGATATAACGACGTTTCCAAATAACTCTGCAGCGCAATACAAACTCTAGAAACAACAGTTGGAGATGGCGTCTACATTTGCTGTCGATCTTTCTCAGTCATAGCGACGATCCCATTTAAATTTAGATCATGAGTCACGCTGATAGGCGTGAGAGATCTGGAGTGAAAGCTAAATTACTGCCACAGAACCTGAACACAGAAGTGCTGATGGTGCTGAAAGTAGAACACAAAAGTAGAGAGCTGTCAAGCTATAAAATTACACAGCAAGCTCGGTGAAAAGATGATTATGGGCAATTATGCAGCAGCAAATGCCCCCGAAGGGGAGACCTTCTGTATTTCAGAGGTTAGAATGGACAGACAAATAGCAATACAGTTGACAATCTGATGTGTGTGGTCCTGGCAACTGTGATATGGCACATATAAATACAATAACCTGTAAGTGGTTCTGTAGGAAGAAAACTATATATTTTATAGCATCAAGAGCTAATTCACTCGTGCACAATTGGATCATTTCTTCTATCTCAATTTTATGTGATTTTCCTCTAAAACACTTGAGAGGAAATTTTTGCACTTTATACAGTATATCTCACAGCCACATATACTTTGCATATCAAGATGTGGTATTCATAAAAAGTTGGTTTCTAAAATAACTTTAACTTTAAACATTTCACTTCAACTGTTACTTCAGAGACGCCACGCAAACGAGATGTTTATCACATAAAAAAGCATGAACATCCACTATTTTCCACTCCCAACTGCACCTTTCATGTTCTCAAATGGATTGTGTGTTTCAGCCCTCCCTACACGCCAGTCTTCCTTCCCAGACAGGAAGTCATTACAGGGGCTCTCACCCCATCACAGATGGCCATTTAACACATCGCTGGCAACTGCAAATGAACCAGGAGTAGCAGCCGCTTGACTAGACCCGGCCGACTTTGCACAAATGTTTATCTCTCACTCACCTGCTGTGCTGGGATGGGAGGTGCACTTCAGCCTTGGCTCAATTTTTAGTTTATTTATTTATTTATTTGTTTGTCACAGGCAGCACACACTTTAAATTCAGTTTGGAGATTTTGCAAGGTTGTGCCGCAGAATGGGACGTTGCTCACTTTGTTTTATTTTCCTATATCTTGCTGAATAAACACCATCTTGCATGGTTCAAGGAAATCAGTGGAGCTGGCATGAGAACTTCTCCTTTGTTTGTTTTCTGCTTTGTATTTTCTTATTTCTCTTTGAGGAGCAGGGGAAAGAGCTGATGCACGGCAGGCATTCTTCTCAAATCTCCTTTTGCTGCCCCATCGAAATTTGTAATAGCCATATTTGGTCTGTCAAGCTGCCTTAGCCTTTTGGTGCGTTTGGAGTTCCATTGGTGATAAAACAGATAAAGCCGAGTTGACAACTTAAAAATGAGAAAGCAATTGTGGCTGACACCCTGGAGACAGCCATCCTCTCTCTCTTCCTCTCTGCCTTATCCTCCCTCTCTCTGTTTACTCTTGTTCTGTGGAAATGCCTTGCTTGTTATTTACTATCTCTATTGAGTAAAATATTAACGAAGATACATCTTGAGGATGTTTGCAAGTGTTGAGTGATACGACTGTAGCCAGGCTATTAAGAGAGAGAGCCTAAGCACTGAGGGATGTAAACACAGGGCCTATTCATTAGTCCCTTCCTGTCATTGTACCGCTTTGCATTTGATACAGTATATTCACTTTCCCTGTCAGGTACAGGATGGTGTTGACATATATACTGTATATATGACTACATGACTACATTCATGTATGAAAACATAAAGGTGGTAAAGAAAAAGCTGTGAAAAAATGTAAGTAGGGAAAGGACTAATAATTGTGTTGGGCATGTGTTAAACTTTGTGTGTGTGACGGAACGGTAGAAAGTAAAGAACAAGTGCCTCTGTTGTTAAAAATTCACATGAGAGAGGGAAAGAGGGGTTTGAGAGAGCAGTGCTGGCAAGCTGGGTGTCTAAATCACGGCTTGGAATGGACCCTTAGCGTGGCGATTGGCTGTCACAGCCACAGATGGAGGACGGCGCCCACAGGAAAAGGATAAACTGTCTGATAAGTGCACGGTGAGGTACAGGGCTTCTGCTGGCAGACAGGCTCTTGAGGGGGGGTGGGGGTGGGGTGGAGGGGAATAGGAATAGAAAAAGAAAACAAGTCAAGAGGGAACAGGCAACAGATGAATCTCCATCTGCGTTCAGAGGCAGGCAGGGGCAGCAGCGAGGAAACAAGCCAAGCGACCACTGAGGTGCAGCTTTGGACTCATACCTCTCGTGGGTTTACCTCTATGAAGGAACACTTAAGTGCATTTTGATATCCCCCCTTTCCTCAGAGGATGGGGCAGCACACACTTATGTAATAATGAGCCTAGATGAGTGGCATCAATCAGTTGCTTCAGAAATGAACTCCAATACAGCAGCTGTAGTAGTAGCAACAGCACAGTGTTTATTCAATCAACAAAAAATGAAAAGGAGCAAACGATAATGGCAATAACTGACTTAAATGCAAAAATCTGAGAGACTGATTATTGATTGGCTAATCTTTGGCCAATTAAGACATGAACCTGCAAGGACTTTTAGCAAATTCATAAAAGTGGACACCCGAGAGACTACCTGAGAATTTTAGGTAGATATATGTGTGTCCCCTAGAGCCATCATTTTTAAACTACCCTTGCGATGTATATGATCTGGAAACATACTCCAAGTGAGCACACCTTCACCAATCTTCACACTTTTTTGTAACCATGGATTCTGCTGTTTAGAGCTTCAGGGTGATTTCATCATAGAGCATTCATCGCTGTAGCAGTGCAGGCTACAGTATGTGATGTGTTTGTATGGATGCATATGTGCAGCAGAGATTCACAGTTATCAGTCTCATCTGATGCAGTATTAGAGGCTGCATCTGTGGTCCCAAGCTCCCTCAGTTCTCTGCTTTACTGCGTGCACATGCTACATTAGGGAGTGCACAAGCGAGTTTCACTTGTCTAAAGAGATTTCTGCTTTGAGAATCACTGATCATCTATTTAATCTTATGAAACACTGCTGCTAGGTGCAAGCTTTAAAAAATGTCCTTCACTCAATAGGCAGCGTATGAAACACCTTAAGTTCAAAGATAGGTGGAACGGTAAGATGTGTCTTTGAAGAAAAGTAATGATATCCCTCCAGCAACACAAAGGGATCAATGAAATACAAATACAAATACCTTCCAGATTGACAGAGTCCTATCTGTTATTCCCACAGCCTGTTTTGGGTTAAGTAGCTTTCTGCCTAAGACCAAGCTGTATGGAGTTGGCTCTTGAAAGATGTTGCTTATCTAGTCATGTGGGTAACTATGAATGATAGAACCACTTATTATAGCAGCATCAGATAAAGTGACATTAAAACATTATTGCCTCCCCAAAGATGAGCAAAAAGAGAAGAAATGATAATAATAATAATAAAGAAATGGCAGAAGCTGTTGTCTACACTAAAATTATAATTCAGTATTTATGTTTCTTTTCACAACTTTTTTTGCTTGGTATTTATCAGACATTTATTGCAGTCACTTCATGTAGAGCTGGAAAATCGTAATAAGAAAAGACATTTATGTATACTATGTAAATTACAACAATTATTTTATGGCGCATAAAACACATAACGCATCACAACCTTGAACAAAGACATAACTGAAGATACTGTACAGAACACGTCTTCTTTTTAGTTTTACTGCACTTTATTTGCTTTCTTTTCCTTTCTTTTTTTATACTTCTACACTCAATAAGAAACTGATTCTAAGATCTGTATAGCTGAGCATGATCGACTTGTGCGTTTTTCCATTTATATTTGATCAAATCACGTCTTTATAGTAGCTAAAATAATTTAAAAAACATACTCCGTTGAGACATATTTACCTCAGTTAATTTTGTTCATAGCCTGACAGGCTGCTTGCTATCACATCTTAACCACCTCCACCTTTGTCCAGGAAACTTTGTGTGTTGCGAACATTTCCTGTGGGTGTGTAATCGTTGTTGATCCTCTCTTGCATTTTTTTGTCTATTTGAATCGTCACTGAATTAACTATAACTTTAGAAAGTAAAAAATAGCAAGTAACTAGTTTGAAAAGTGACTTTCTCCACAGTGGTCACCTAGAAGTTCTGCAAATACATACATTGCAATATGGCAGGAAAAGTGTCATCAAACAGACAAGTTTGGGATGCGTGGGACATTTCCTACAAGACTAGAGCATCACGGGCAGGAGCAAATATTCTCAGCCAACATCTGAGACCTTATTCTATTAGGATGAAGGCCATCCTATTTTAGTCAGGATGGTCTAGCCCAGAAAGAAAACTCCAAGTTATTTACAAAGGATCCCAATATCAACACAGCAGTGAGTTAGAGTCGGAGTTGTGGAGTTAACAGACTCTCCACCACCTCTCTGCTCCTCTGTGGCAGGTAGGAAGAGGCCAGAGATGAGTTTTCTGAAGATGGTGTCCAAAAAGGGAAAATACAGAGTTCAGCACAAGTGCCTGGAGTCATTTATATTCATGTGAACAATGGAGGCATCCGGTTTGGGATAAGACTGTGAGCGTTGGTGTTACAGAGAGGATTTAAGCACCTGTGAAAGAGAAGGTCTTGGCTCATGCTATTGCGTGCATGTCATATTGTATAGACAATAATCACAACCAGCCTGGTAGGAAAAGGCATTTAGATGGGTCATCTATTCTGACAGTTACAATATGTCCCACCTGGCAAACAGATCTATGGCATTGTCATGAAACAGGTATCCAATAATAATACTGATCCTGTCTCTGCCTGTAATATAATTTTTTTTTTAATAGTTCATTTAGGCTAAAGGTGTCCTGCAGAGTTTTCTTTTGAACATTACACATTGTTACTCACCAAAAATACATTGATAGTATCCTTGAGGTCTCACAAACATAATGAATGTATTCACTTCCTGATTTTTCTTCTTAAAGAGTAACTTAATACCACACCCAACAGTGATGTCTGTCACCTGTACATCGCTGCAGGAAGGTGAGAGGTCAGCAAAAACACAATTTACAGGGGATGTAAAGTTGTTCTTTAAAGTATGGAACCTAAATTGTTTGAATCCATGTTTACTTTCTTGCAGTTTTCTTCCCTGCCATACAAATTGAGGAATTTGTATGGTGTCACATGTGCACGCAGGTAACAAATACAGGTGACAAATAAAACGGGGACCTATACTTTAAGCATAATAACTGTCAGAAACTCCACAGGGTACCTTTAGATTTCCAATTTTCTGGTGTGAGTACAAGGTTGGCAGAAGGGGTAACCATCTTGGAATAATGCTCCCAAGTTGGAATGTGAGGTTTTCCGTTGTTCCCATTCTGCTGATAGAGCATGAATGCAGCATACATCACAGCTGCTGCCAGTCAGGGTGGTAATGGTGTAGTCACTAGAGAGTAAAGCTGAGGAGGAGAGGAAAGTTAAAGAAGCAGCTTTGACTCCTGCAAACTTAGTGCAACATGGTTAGTCAGACAAGTGACCTTAAAGTACATTTGCTAAATCTGGACTTCAGTAAGGGTCCAATAAAATAAATTATTCACAGCTCGAAAAACCCTGTAAAATCCAGACAAAGAAAAAAAAAAAAACATTCTGAATCTAAAACAAAATCCAAAACTGAAATATAAGAAAAATAAGGAACCTTTTATACACTAGATGATAATCAGGAAAATTAATGTTAAAAAACTGTGTTTACGACAAACTGTTGTTTTCAAATACAGATGAAAATATATGTATATATGTGTGTGGTTCTTAAACAAGCCAAAAGAATTTAGGTGTTTTAGGTTTAAGTGGTCAAAAGCATGTGTCACTAAAGCTGAATTAGCTCTTAACACCCACAGGCTTAAACTATATATTAAGCATGAATTCACACTGTTTAGTCTCTATTATTCTTTTTCAATAGCAGCTAAATGAAGCTTAGTGCAGGTTCAATCAGGATGATTGCCTCATTCACAAATCTGTGCCCTCTACTCTTTCATTCAGTTCTTCTTCTTAATCAGTTCAAGCTACTTTGTGCTAGAATTTCTTCTCATGAGCCACAGTTTGCTACAGCTTAGAGTTTTAGACTGAAGTTGTAGATGTCGTCTATATGGTAAAATATTAAAAACTAAATTGTTCAAGCCTGTTTTCAGAAAAAATGTAAAGAGAGAAATTAAATAAATTTCCAAAGAATCACCCAATAGAAGAGCGTAAAAGGTGTTGCGTGCACTGCAACAGCAAGCGGGAGCTAAGCTAAAACATATCACAGTTTAAACTGGTCAGGATCTTAGGTCAATATCGGATGAATTTGGAAAGTATATATTTTCTTTTTGTTAATTTTTGTGGAAACAAGGCAATTTGTCTCTCTATAGCAACGGCAGATGAGTTTCAAGGGTATTGTAGTATTAACCTGCCATGCCTCAGAAATGCTCAGAAACAAATCAGAAAAATAAAAAAAAACATAGTATGCTGTGAATTTAAAGAAACACCTGTATTTCCATGTTGAGAAAAAATGAGGATATCATTAAAAGAAAACTTGAAAAAGAAATCTACAAAGGGAGAAATACCTCCATGCGAACACCTTGTCATGATCATATATCACAAGTTACCATCTGCAACATACTTGTCTCTAAGATAGGCATTGACTGACAAATGATCCATTCAGTAGAGTAGTTGTGAAGACCACATATTTTCTGAACTTTTTCTCAAAGGATGAGCTGATACACTAATGATACATCCATGCACTGGTGCTTGAGAATAAGTTCAAATCCATACCAGAATTTGATAAGCGTAAGTAATAAAAAAAAAAAAATGCTTGCAGTTTCTTGGGATGGCAAACTTTAATTTTCACAGAATACCAGCCGGGCATCCATTCCCTGCTTTATTGTCAGGGGATAAAGGTTCTTCTTCGCCTGTTTTATGCCAGCTGTACATATTGATAGCAGACAGTTAGACATTGCTCACAGTGCCACAGTTTGGACACTTATTCCAGCATCCCTTTGCTATATTGTATGTCAGAAGATAGGATGTGCAATATTCTCAGGCCAAGAAATGAATCCACAGAGATTTCTTTGTGGCTTGTTCAGATAATTCTTATGGTCAAAGAAAAGAGAACCCTCTACTTCTCGCTTGAGGAATCAGGGGATTCTCAGAGAAGGCAGTTTTCATTTCAGTTGCCGTCTCATACTTGTGGTGTCTGTTTACCATGCTGCGATCCAGTTTAGAGATATGGAGTGAATAAAAAAGTAATCGGCAGAAAAATATTCAAGGATAAACTTTCTTTTTTTGATTAATTGAATTGATACATTCAGCAATGTAAAGACAAAGGGAAGGACTTGATTTAGTAAGTAATCCCTCTGCAATTTACTGTCCAGGGAAGAGTAAACATCTCTTTTCCATTATACTGTAGTTCCCTCAGGCTGTCAGCGTCCAAACCACTAAGAACTTAAACTGAAAAGCTAACTTTTGATGTGGTATGAAAGTGAATAAAACTGAAATCATTTCCTTATCAGAGATGTTTTCATGTTGGGATTGTCTATGTGTGTGTGTTTATGCTTATGGGCATGCATACAGGCGTGTTTGTGTGTGACAAGGCACTGAGTTGCTCCCATTCCTCGAAGCCCCCCAGGCACTGGGGAGCATCTGCAGCCCTCTTTTCCATATGCCCTGTGCCTTTCAGTCTCACTCAATCATTAATTCAGGGTGATTATGAATTAACAAGCCACCATTGCTCTTTTCCCTGTCAGATCATCCCGATTTTTTTTAATCCATTTTTTTTTATGATTTTGTCATTCGAAGAAACCTTCTAATTATGAAGGCAAAGCTGTCTCAGGTGGACTGTTTGGCATGATCATGTGTCAGATACAGTTTCTCTAGCAATACAGTTTTCTCAATTAGAAAAATGTGTTATTTTGATTATCCACAGTCATGGAGGTGTAACTGTCTGTTTCATGTAACGATGACAAAAATGTCACCTCATGTTTGAGCTCCTTAAAAAGAAAATGTAGCCAAAAACAGGTTTTCCTGATGCAGAAATTCTGCAGAATATACATTTCAGAGAAAATTCTCATTTTCCCAAAGTTTGAGGCCTTGATGGAAATTCTCCCCAGGTGGCAAAGAGAACAGCTCCCCCTTCAGTGGGTGGTGGTTCACTGTGTTGCTCAGAGACAGACAGCAATGGGACAGATGCTTTCCAACACGGGGGCCTGAGCACAGCATCCTCCAGTTGAAGGGCGGTCTCCTTAATCAAAATGACACCCTGCTGCTCTGTTGTTTTGGCAGAACAATGTAGAAACAAACAGACAGAGCAAACTTGATTAGATATGTTCTCTTGGGAGGGAGATTTACAAGCTTCAAGCTGCTTTCTTGGGGTGTTTGACTCTAATACTAGATCACAGGAAAGTAGCATTACATGACAAAATAGTGCACTATAGCTACAGGGTTTTTAAGTTGTAACTTTTTGAATATTTCACAGAACACGATGAATCAACAGCCTCACACCATTATTAAAATCATACATTATTGAAAGTTTTTACTTAGTGAAAGATGAATGCTTTCAAACTTCCTAGGGAATCTGGGGCATCATCAAGCAGAAGAAGTAAAAATTAGCAGGATGGACACCAAAAAGGATTCAGACTCAGCTTGGTCAAGTTCACATCACAGAACACACCCAAGACCAAACCTAATCAATAAATGTAGGAGGAACAGACTTTGATATTTAAAATAGTCGAAGATAGCTTCAATGTCAAGATAAATTCTGAATGTCTTAATGTATGTGTGTCTTGGACTTTACAGTCTACACACAGGAGTATCGACATTTGACAGTATGACAGTGATTTAATAATATCATAAACTCACATTTGAGAGTGACTGAAAAGGGATAAATCTCAGAGGGTGGCTGCACATTAATTTGTTGTTTAACCCTTCATGTTCTAATATTAAGTGTAATTGAAATTTTTTTTTCATGAATATTAAGTATGTTTGCCCCTCTCTTTGCTTCTAGTACATTATAGTACAAGGATATTAATGATTAAATCAAGCCTTTACTTAAAATGTATCATCTGTATTTACTGGTTTGGACGTTTACTGGTTTGTTACTGTTTTGTCACAAGATCCAAATAGGACACATCGTCCTCACCTGGGTGTTGCCTTTCATGTGTAATTGACAGCAGATTATCAACCTGTGCGCGGCTACAGGCACTGAGGGATTCTGCTTTCCCAGACAATATGGTTGTCTAGGTTGGTGCACTAAGCTTTGACTCCAACAAGAGAGGACTGTTACACTTACTCAACAACTAAATCAGAAACACAAATGCACTCCATCCAACAGTTCAGCTTTGCTACTTCATCTGTCCATCTCTTCTCTCTCCCAGCAGAACAATCCTGTAGACCTTGGGACTTCATAAAAAAAAACTTTATTTCCATTTAAACATTTGGATTAAACATAAATGCTGAATGTACATCCATTCGTTTTTCATTAATGTAATGAAATATTGGAATTGGTTGCCATGTTCTGCTTTTCTGCTAAGGCCTACTGCTGCTTAATGGTTAATGGTTAATGAATCAGTCAGGAATCCCATTGTTGTTGTTTCTTGTTTTGTTTAGTGTAACACTCATCTAGGCTGCATGTGTTGGATGGAGGCAGGTTGTGGAGGAAGGTACAACTTAATGAGTGTATCGCATGGCTGTGATGGCCCCATTAGGAAAGAGAACTCGAATAGACTAATTTTTGCAGTGAATTTTATGCTGTATAAATTAATTTGCAATAATATTAAAATTATATTAAATGCTTACAAAGTAGAAACTAATTTATTTGTTGACTTAAAATATTTTTGACAGTGAAACATTAAGCTTGCTGACTGTGAATTAAGGTTTGTGGCTCGTGCGGCGCCTCACGTACTCCCTCTATTAACCCGCAGCTGATGATTGACAACGCAAGAGGCCAATTAGTACTGACAGAGGAAGGCGGACTTCGATGGAGTTTTGAAATATTACAGAAGAAATATGATTTTTCATCGTAAAACTAACGAGAAGTGTATTCCAAGACACCGGGAAGACGGATATTTGTGTACCGCGCGGATTTCAGCATAAGTGTAAACAAAAACTGGAGTAGAGAAGAGAATGGCGGAGCAGCTATGGTTTGAATTTCATGAAGCTCAGGTTCAGGCAAGTGTTTTCATAATACATGTTTAATTTTATCTGTTGAGTTGTCATTTGTGCTGGTACACCCGTCCATTTGTCCCTCGGTGCACACCAAGTTAATTACAGAGCAAACTTTACAGACAAACTTTCTGTGCGGGTTCTTGTAAGGTTGAACTTGGTGAAGCTGCTTTGTCGTATTTACGGCTGTGGGATCCCTGTCAGCTTTACACAGTGTGGCATTGGCAATTAGCAACCCACTACATGGCTTGTTGTTCCCGCTGTGCTGCTCCTGGTTTTATTCACTACAGTCGCACTGACATTTGAACTTTAGTGATAAAAAGTCAGAAAAAACATAAACCAATAAACCAGATTTTAATTGTTATTGTTTCCTTTAATTCCAAATGCTTTGCACAGTATTCGACATCATGTTTTACCTACTTATTAATCTTATAGTAAGCAAAGTAGCAGGGTGAGTGGGACGGATTGACCCTGCACACCCACACAGGTGTGAGAAATTCTCGTTGATTAGCTCAGGTTTAAACTAGGTGTTGCCATGGTGCAAATTATTTGAGGCTACTAAAGTCCATTAATAGTGGTTAAGATAGTAAAGATTTGTGGGTTCTAATCAACGAATCAAGTGAAAACACCTGTTTAGGTTTATCACGGGTTTGTCCAGGTTTTAATAGGAGGATGAATATGTTGTGTGTTTATACGTTGAACATATGCCTCTGACTTGAATGTGTGAAAATACAGTACCACCTGTCCCACCTGTCCACTGTGTGCCCTCATTGAGCTTTTCTGCTTCTGCACATCACGTGACTGCTCTTCTTACCTGTCCCCTGCCTGTACAGCTGTTAGATAGAGGTTTCTGCATTTTCTGCTGAACCTCTGTCAGATTGTCTGACTTTCTGTAGCGGCTGAATCATCTTATTTACCTTGAAGGCCTGTTTATATACTTATTGCTGATGCAGTGCTTGCCTGCCAATTTCTCTGACAACTGTTTGCCTGATCCTGCCTTCATGTTGCCAAGTATAAGCTTGCCTAATGATCGAGTAAACTGTCTTTTAACTTTTTATACTCTGTCTCTCAAGCTGACTGATAGCTGCAATGTTTGTCCTTCATCATATTGAATATTGCTGTCTGTGGAACTTTCCTTATTCTTTCACAGTTTAAGCAAAAGACTGACACAGACAGGTGACTGGTGACAAGCAAGATAGCCGTGTATAAAAACACAGCCATTACTAGTCCGAAGATTTGTTGTTTTAGCATTGGAACATTAGATAGAGAAGAATAGAATAAATGTTTAATGTGTTGTTACCTTCCTTCAGTAGGAAACCTAACTCAACAGGATATTCTTGACTGTTTCAGTAGTATATGTCAGGTCTCAGGCTCCTAGTTGGTTTGTTACAAGATAAAAGTATCTTGGCTAGAGAGATAGAAGTTTGAAAAAGTAAGTTTTTTGGGGGGGATTTTGGAGTGTTTGCCGCTGTTCAAAATCAAAATAGGTCCCAAATATAGGCAGAGGTTTACAGTAGCTATTGTAGAACTTGGTAGTAAGATTTATTTTAACAGACTTGGTATGTTGGTATCTGTTGGAGCTGGGGCTTATGCGAGAAATAAATGTATTCTTCTTCACAAAGTTTGTAGAGATAAACCCATGCCTTGTTTTAAAGACCACACTGTCTGTTCCTGCTGCTTTCCGCACTGCAGCTGTTCACATCTGCAATTCACTGTACTGATCCTGCCCGCCATCTCACGTTTCACAAAATGTTTTCTGATTGAAAAACGCTAGATTGTCCTGTAGATTGTCCTGTACATGTCAAGTTGCACACATGCAGCCCTAGAGAAAGGACAAAAAAAAAAATCTGTGCCTCCAACATCTGCTGTCTGTATGGAGGGACAGAGCCAGCCCATCCTGTGCAGACCTTGTATTACTAGGTTTTTGCCAGTTGCCATATGGCTCTGTGAGATGAGTCATAAATGAGTACACGTGTATGTTGATGTTTACAGTTGGCTAGATTCAGTAGTGTTCCACAGAATTCACGGACACCTCAGCTGTCCACTGAAAACACATGAAACTTTCCTTATTTGACTCCAGTTGAGGGACTGGAGTTTTTGATTTTGCTGTTCAGATTAGAGAAAAAAATTTAAAATCATACTGTTTTTGTCTCTCACAGGAAGTGGAAAAGATGATGTCACAAGCAAGCGGAACGCCCTCGCTCTGGGGTTTCAGCACTTGACCGGAAGAAGCTACATGCACTTGGTGAGTCCCATACTTAATTGATGGACCCATGGGCCTATATGAGTTAGATTTGGTATGTCGAGAAAAACTAATGAAATAGATACAGTATGTGGGAGATGGAGTCCAAGTGATCCAGCTCCCAAAGTACTCAGAATGTGGACCCAGCAGAAAGACTCATTCAATTCTCTGGATCACTGTAGTGTGTTTTGAGGTGACCTTTTTTAAATAATTGGCCAACCTTAAAGGTTTATCTACAGGAGTCTCACTGGACAAACTACAAGTGTGCTGTAATGAGCCGCAGGGGTTTTACTTGCTGAAGTAGCAGTACTTGTCTGACTCGAGTGACAAACCACAGGGTTAGAGAGGCAGAGATGGCCTCTCAGGACAATGTCCACTTTCACCAACTCTTTCTTCTGTCCAGGTTAAAAATCTCCCTTTGCCTTGTCAGCCTCCAGCATCCCTTAGCCACACTCCTCCCCTTCTGTATAGCATATGCTTTTTTGAATAATCACACAGTGGCTTCCTCTAAGAAAATGCAAAATCCATTCAAAGTTGATGTTTGACAATAGAGTGCATCAGTGCTGTCCTACAGACACCCAAGACATGGTGCCCTAAATCTAATTCCTCATAGAGGAAGTGCTACCAGATTAAAAAAAGAAGCTATGAGATATATTGAAGTTAAACTTTAATAAGCTAGTGCCAATGAAGTGTGGGGCAAATATACAGTTTCCATCAGTGGAAAAATGCAAATGTAAAATATAAAGCACACAGTTATCACACAATAGAAAAGTACTGAGAAACATGAAAAAGGACAGCCAGAGGGAGAGACAGCAACACCAAGGCCACACAAGGTTATTTAAAATCTTCCACATCATCCAATTTAAAATGTGCTCATATATTTAAACTCTTCTTCACGGCTCAAGTTCTGCATAAAAATAAACTCAGAAAGTGTACGTCCAAGAAAATGTGTCACCTGGCATTAGGTCATTGTTTGAATAAGTAAACAGTTCTCGAGAATTGGACAGTTTTGAATCAGGCTGTAATGATAGCCCATACATGTTTGCTTTAAGTACTCATCATCTTACTTGATTGTTTAGCATGAAATGGTAAAAAGGCAGTCATCTGCAAAAAAGGTTGGGAAGCACTGGCATCAGGGCTGGCCTGAGTTTTCTGTAAGTTTTTCTGAAAGTCTGTATCAGGTATGGTTTTGATCTTGCAAAATAGAACTACTTTTTCAGATGCTACAGACCAATATTCATATTTGAGGAAACATTGCATTTGTCACATTTTGATGTGATATGTACATTCCTTCCGTTTCTGCCAAACTCGCTACCAAACATATTGTTCTCTTTCATTTGCTATAACCATGTCCAAGCGTCATGCTGGTACCTTAGCACGCTTTGAATACCACAGAGCTACACCATATGGTTGAAACAGCTGCAGGTTGATCTGTGTGGTGTTGGTGACACCTGTTTTGTGGTATGTTTATATGTCACGGTAACTTTAGTCTTTAAAATCAGACAACATTTTAACATTACACTTGACCAGATGTGCTTATTGTTTGTGTTCAGGGTTTGACTTTGTGACCTCAGCTGTCAAAACTCATATTTTCTATGCCCAGAAAACACACAGACATTTATAATCTTTGTCAGACTACTTTCCAAAGGACATTGAAAATGGCAGTTTTTGTTGCACTTTGACTGTTAATGTATTGAATGGATGTGTTTTAATCACTTTCGGCTTCAACCCTTCGCCCCGTCTGTGCGTGTTATTAGATAAGAATGTTCCCTTCTAATTTTAGCAACATAAAGCTCCAAGTGATTACATTTTTTGTAATATCCATAGTGAAATTGTGAAAAGATAGGAGGATAAGTCCTAGGTCAGAAAATAACTATTTAACTTAAGCTTTTTGCAGTTGTCTTTTGTTAACATATTCATGTGGAAAACACATTGAAATGGTCTGCTCAGTTGGTGCACACTCATTTCATACAAGGAAAGAAAGTGGCCTTTACAATGTTCATGTGCACCACATGAAATCTGCTTGTTTTTAGGAAACGTGGCAAAACTGTGTTTCATCCTGGGTGATGCATGTGCATGCAAGTGGTGGTTATATATTTCTGTATCCATTTATCTATGTCGTTCATTTATGCAGTTTTCAATGGACACAAAGTTTCAGTGCCAGTGTTGGTAAAACTAGCTGTGCACAGTCATCTTTGTGCATTCTCCCACATGCTGTCCTTGAGATGAAAAAGCTCTGCTGACTGAGAACTGCTAACCTTGGATGTGATGGATTGCCGTTCATTTCAGAGAGCTTATGATAATGGTTGCACCTGCCCCTGGTTTGTGAATGGGGTCATGTATCTAGTGAGCCTTTTTTCCCCCACCCTTGGACTCTCCAGTTTCCTCCCACAATTCCTCTCTGGGGGTTTAATTTACTCTTGCTGGGAGCATGCCCACGGATAATTTTTTTTTTTTTCAGCCGAGGGAAACCATTAGGAGCACTGTAATGTGGTTTTTGGCAAGAAAGAGACCCAGGCATTCATTACACTGGTCCTTCTTTATTAAGGGGCAACTTCATCAGCAAGCCCTTGTCATTTAAGGACAAAAAAGCATTTTTTTACATTTTATTTGTTTTTTACAGACTAGTTGCCAACAGAAGAAAAATCAATCAACATCTCAATCTTCTTTGTCATTGCTTTGTCATGATAAATGAATGCAGGCCCCACTTTAGAGGATAATTGGTCAGATTTTGGGTCCTATTCGCCCTTCCCCGACAATTGCGTAGTTCCCAATTTAAGGCTGGTTTGAACCAATTGTCTGCCCAAATGATCCTGTAGTTTGAGTGGTTTACAGACTTAATCTTCATGTTACTGACTGGATCGGAGTCTCCCTGTAAATATCAAACATTTTTGATGCCACAGATATCTTTAAGTATAAACACCCTGTGATTGATCCTGCATCTTGACTGAATTACCTGGTTTGTGCGTTCTTTGAGCAAAAGTATAAAAAATTTGTTAAATCTCTTGTTATGTTTGCGTGGTCTACCACATTTTTAGGATTGGTTAAGATTTGAAAATCCTCTGGTGTGCACCAGGCCTAAGGAACAATCCACAGATCACCATTTTCTTTTTCTTTGGCTTGTGTCCCCTTTTGTAAAATGAATTGGGCAGCCTGTTCAACCCTGAATTATGCATTTAATTTTTCGCTCAATAGAATTACAGCCATAAAACACAGTGCTGAAGTGAAGATTTTTAACATGCCAAATGTTGCCTAGCTGCAAGGAAATTGATTGCTAAAACCAAGTAGGAGAAAGCAAAAATTAATCTGTGTTATCACCACTTATCTGTGAATATGTGAGTGGCTCTATAATTTAAAATTTAACACCATGACATCTATTTTTATTTATGAGAACAAAGAGTGTCTTTGAGCTTGGGGTCTAAAGTGTTTGACAGCACTAATACACAGTATTCTTCTGTTGACATGAAAATAAACTCTTCATACCCAATGAGTATCTATATTCCTCTCCCCACACACTCTACTCGCTCTGAGTGCCTCCTCCTGAAATTGGTGCTTGGTCATAGCAGCCTCTTTTCTCGTGACGTGATCTGGTAATCCATCTTCAAAGCGTCCCTCTTCCTCTCTCTCTCTCTCTCTCTCTCTCTCTCTCTCTCTCTCTCTCTCTCTCTCTCTCTCATGGGTTATCGTAGGCGGATGTGCTGCAGCCCGAATATCATATGCATGAAAAATTTGCCATCCCAGCACTTTTTTGCTTCGTATGTTGCGGTGCAGTTTTTGATGGATAGAATGTGTCACTTGGTGCAGTGCTCAGGGCAAGAGGCAAGCTTTTGGAGGTGGGGGTTTGTCCCTGAGAGTCAGGGGACTGGAGACTGGAAAGTAAAGGCCAAAGACCTGGCCACTTTATTCGTGTTAACTACCACGACCTGACAGGGGCACGCAATTCACAAAAGAAAAAATGTCTCTAGATTATCTCTGCTGAGGTCCCAGACAAAAATGTATAATATTTATTAACCTGAGCTGCTACAGTGAAGAAGCACAAACAACATCTTTTATTTAAGTTGTTGATCTTACGGAAAGAAACAAAATATGTTTTATGAGTTTTTGTAGTTTAGCCTCAGCAATTTGATAATATCATCTAAAATCTTTGTTTTTGTTGTCAGAGAGATACATGATGGCCATTGTGCATTTTAAAATGCTAACAAACTTTTTGAATAACTGGCTTATTAGTTTTGTGAGTGTTTAAAATATACAGTCAACCATAATGACATTTCATTAGGTAGATGTGATAGAAACAAACTGTAAATGTCATTTTCTATCTGTTATAAGTTGTCTGTCACAGGTCATTTTTTTATTTTTTAAAGTGACAACTTGTCAGAACCCAAGGAAGCATATCAAAAACAGAAAATCTCTAAATCCCCATGTTTAGGAGTCTAGAACAGCATTTTTCTTGACAAATGAGAATCAGTTATCAAATTAAATAAACTTTATGTTAACTAATGTGTCCAGCACTACATGAATTTGTTCCTAATCTATATTGTATCACTGCATTGAACTTAAACCTGATTCAGCAGTTTGGAGTCCTCACATTTTTGCAAGATATTCCGTTCAGGAATGGACCTGGCCTCAGAGCTGACAGGTCAGATTCAGAGTGTTACTGTGACTCGCTATTCTGAGCAGGCAATGGGCAAGGCGGCCTTCAGCACTTACAGGTCCTGATGATATTATTTCAACAGGCTCTCAGTGGCGTGGAGAGTCATTGCAGTGGTTGAGAGCTAATGGGCCAGATGTAAGAGCCACCTGGCCAGCGCTAGGCCTCCGTATGCTGCCGTTGACAGAGCCAGTCATGCAGAGCCAAGGCTCGGCTGTCTGCTGCTCACTGTGCTCACTTGCGCACACTGCTTATTGTAGCTCATTTAGAAGAGCAACTGTGCTCATCACGGTGACATTCGTTAGCGACTTTTTTTGTGCACTCGAGTGTGGAGTTTGCACTGACATTTAAATGTAATGCATTTGGTAATATAACTTAAAGCCAGTATCAATATTTTTTGTTATTATCGTGACATTAACACTTGACCTTTTAAAAATAGAGGTCATGGTGCGGAGCTCTGAAACCAAAATCCATCACTTTGAATCAGCTGAAGGCTGAACATGTGAACGCACTCGAGATGCAGACACACTGCTATATCTGGTGTGTGGAATGAGCAGTGCTTTTGGCAGCCAGCCCATTTAATTCATTTAACACTGAAGAAAACAGAGCACCTCTGGCAAACAGGGCAGTGGAAAATAGAGCCGTGAATCTTGATTGTGGAGGTAAATGAACAGATAGGTCTGGAGGTGTGTCATCTGTCTGTGAGCAGAGATGCATTAGTGTGGATACACCCTGTCACTTCTCTGTGTCCCCAGTAACCTCATGGAGAAAACAACATCAAGTGTATGAAGCAGATATTCCTTCTACATATTTTCTCATCTAATATGTCATCGCAATGTGGATATACAGAAGATGTGAAAAACCAAAGTTACACTTCCTGAGACAAAGGCGTAATTCAAACATAACTTCAGGCAAGCAATAATATTCTAGACAATGTAAGGCAGTGTGGTATGTATGTATACTTGTTTAAATATTCATGGAAAGAGGGCAGGAGTGTTGTGTGGCTAGAGTGTGATTTACACCAGCAATAAGTTTGTGTCAGCGTAAAGGTCGACAATACCCCTGAGCAAACTTACAGAGCTGCGAATAGGAGATGATGGCCTCCCACCAGTGATGGCCTCTTAATCTGTTCAGCTATTCCTGTTAATCAAAGCTTTTACCCAAATCAAACATCACAAAAGTCAAAATTAATATTTATCTCACAGACAAGGATTGTCAGGATCAAAATCAATAATTTTGAGTCTATGAGTGTTGTCCGTTGTTCTACTCGTGGGGCCTAAAGTATAAAATTCTGTAGACAAGACTTTTCAAGACAAAAACGCAAAATGAAAAGCACATAAACAGGGAAATTGTGAAATAACAACAAACAGTAGAACAAATAGAAATAAAAAAATTGAGCACCAAACGGCCATTAAGATAGTTTGCAGTGCTCCTTTCACTACCATAAATTGTGCTCCAGTGGAAAAACAGCAGATTTGGTCATATGTTAAAAGACTTAATACTACTAATTAGTTTTCCCTGACAAGTGACCTCTAGTGGAGCTGTAACTAATGACCGTTATCTCTTAGAGGTAAAGTCATACTGCAACCAAATCTCTAGGGCTTTGCTCAGTGTGGGTGCATAGAGTATGTAAAGGTTTTTGATTTTGATCTCGCAGCTGAAACCTGAGAGGAGGTGGAGTGTGTGTTCTGTTTATTTAACAGAGCAGGTGAAGATAGGTGCTCACATTTAGTAATGATGATGATATTATGATATTACTTAATAGTAATGACATAAATATTGAAAATGAATTGACTTTTCTGGAAAACTGAATGTATGCACCTTACCAATTCATCACCAGAAGAAGAAAGATTTAAAAAGAAAGTCGGAAACCACCACTGCCCTTCTCAGCCTGAGCGTTAAAAACACCTCAGTCAAGAGAACAAACTGCTCTTCAGAGACGTGCACGGCAAGACGTAAACACCAAGGTACATCGGCCCTGTGTGCGTCCCTGGCACTCTATCTCCTGTCACTGTCTGGGCCTTCCCCTCAGTCTTTAAATCTGGAGCGACAGGGTGTCACTGGGAAAACCCATTGAGCACACAGTGGGATGATGGCTTCATGCCCTTCTCCATCACACCTTTGTTCCATCCTCCTCTCTGAGCCATGACAAGGTAGGGGACGAGTTATCACACCCGTCAGCTTTATGAGTCCCTGTCTGCCTGTGACGCGGTAATAAAGTCAGTGTGCTGCTTCTTCAGAATGGGGTGAGTCAGAGCAAGTGATGGGAAATTGGTCAGCAGAGTGTCGTTGAGGAGCAAAGAAGCACAGTCTGCGCCAGTGGCTTCTTTGGATGCATTGTTGGTTTGATTAATAATATGAGGAGAAAACCCTCATTCCTCCAGAGTATTTTCCACCTGAGAACCTGGCCATAAAAGCCCAAAATCGCACTGAATCCCTCAAAGCTCAATGAGAGGAGAATTTATATCTTGTCATAGTGAATTCCTGTATTTAAATGAATCCATATTAAGACTGCTGCAGGAATCCAGAGTCTTATTTAGACCGTCTTCAATTCAAATGACCAAATTCCTTTTTTGTAGTAACTCTACATTATATTAGCCAAATACTCGAGCTACATATACACTGCTGTCACTCATATAGTAAAACCTCCATCTCCTCTGGGTTCACAGTTCACATACATTATTTTCAAATATGACAGCTTGAAATGCCTGCAAAGAGGATTCCTTCATTTCTGCAGAACTGTGGAGTTTTTTTTCTTTTCTTGACAGAGAGAGAGAGAGAGAGAGAGACGTTAGAGAGAATCTGAACCCGACAGCCTGCTGTGCACTGTGAGGAGTAGTAATTGTGTGAGCAGTAATTGCACTCTCTGCATCTGCTAGGGAGAATAAGGGCCATCATTGGGTCAGATGCCTGCCGCCTCTGGGAACATTTAGTCAGTGGCAGCACATGTGAGCACAAAGTTCAATGGCTGTGTAACATTATGTATACTAGTGACGAGAAAATGTCTTCCATCCAGTGAAGTGTAAAATTCTTACACCGAAAATATCAGTGTGCGTTTTGTGATCATATCCATTTTGCATAAACTGTTCTGCTTCTGTCAGTGCACTCTCAAAGTATTCAATGGCCTTTTTGTGCTAAGCCCACCTCTGCCAGAAATGAGCTCATTGAGGGGGTAGTTTATCAAAAGCATTGCATTAATTGTTAAACTTGCAGGGGGTGTTGTGCACCTGGAAATGAGGCCATTTGTATTAGCTGTCATGTTACTTTTGGAAAAAATAGAACATAAAACTGGCTGGAAATTACCGCACTGCTGGAAGTAATGGTACACGGCTAAGAGGTGTTCGCTCATGCTGATATGGAAGCGTAACAGTATTTACATGTTTTATTCCACTCTTAAAAGTTATGTGCTCATGAAAACGTTTTCAAAATATCTACACTGAAAAGATTAATTCAAACATTAAACACTAAATTCATATGTAGTCCTGAAACAATTAGACAGTTAATCAATTGACAGAACATTTTGTAGATTCAGAATCATTCAGGTCAGTTCAGTTGTTCTCTGTTTTATATTATTGTAAATTTGATATCTTCAGGTTTTGGACTGTTGATGGGACAAAACAAGCAATTAGAAGATGCCATCTTTGACTCTGCTTTCACTATTTTTACAATAATTGATTCTTTCAAACAAATGATCAAGAGAGTACTAAAACTGATAATGAAAGCAACCGTTTGTGGCTACCTTAAACCAGTGGATGAAAGCCATTTCCTTTGGTCTGTCAAACCCTCAAAGCTTAAATGAGAAAATGCCCTAAAACATAATCTTTCTCCTGATGCAAGACAGTTCAGTCAGTGTTTGTGACAGTTAAAGCTATCTCCCAAAAATAGAAGGCTCAAGTCTGTCATGCTGTCAAAATATCAATCCTGGAGGAGTGCTACTGACAGATTAGGACGCTGCATTTACATAACTGTCACCTTCTGGACTGGAAAAATGCAACTGCTTCTTTTCTCACTGTGTCTGCATTAGTGTAATTTATTGTCAATTGTGTTACATCATTGAAATTTCTGCATTGATCACAATGAGAAGCAACAGTAATAGAATATATTAATGTTTTTTGGCATTGTTACATTATGTTATTTCATTTATTCTGAATAGTGAATAGATTCCAAATGCCACGGGCAATACATGCTCTACAAAGAGAACTAGATTTGAGCCAATTGGAACAGCATCTATCACATTGGACCAGGCTGACTGGATCAGTTTGTTCATGTCACTCTTGATGAAGTGAGACTGAAAAGCCACCCAGGGTCATTTATGTTTGTCTGGTTTTATAATGGCCTTGATATTTGGAAGTTGTACTTTGAACCAGTGGTGGGTGCAGTTTCCCTGCAGAAGCATTAACTTGTAGTGTTTTCTGAAATGTAATGTGATCCTTCACGTGCTGAGTTAGGTTTATGAGCCCACAGCCAAAACAACTGCATGATTTCAATGGGATCTTCATTTCAACCTGATTTCTTTCATTAAGTGGTTAGAAGTGGAAAATTGTATTTGCATCACATTTTGTCACTCCTTTGACCTCCTTACTTCCTTACAATGTTGGCGTTTGACAAGAAACAAGGACTGTAGCATGCAGTGCTGGATTCCCTGCAGAGACAGAGACCTTGAAGATTGATGCCAGTTCACCTGTTCAATCTCTCTCCTCTGCTTTTTCCACTTCAGCCTAAGATATTGTACATAGGAGATAACGGCCAACCTGGGTGACTATCCCTTCAGTAGGAGCACTCCGGGCTGGTACTGATGAGTTGGGGTGACTATCGGGGTCAGTAGAAATGGCACAAGTTGCTGGAAATAGTCCATAAAAGCTCTTTCTGACATGACATAGTAGCCCTGGAGTCTTGCCAATAGATACTTTTTCACAGTAGAACCCTGTGGTGCCTGTCAGGGCTGAGGTCAATCCAATGTGATTTACTGTAATACAAGATCAAAATTACTATTTGTTTATTAAGAACAATAACTCAGTTAGTGAACAATTTCCTCTGGCAATAAAACGATACATAGATTATTTCATTTGGATACAATACAAAATTACATGATCAATTTTCTGTTGACTTCCGGACAAAATCTGATCTGGAACCTACAACAGCCTACTATAGAAGAAACTGTGTTTAAAAAAAAAAACTGTAGGTTAATGTGACGAAGCCCATATTTGGCAATGTATTAGAAACAAGGCTACTGTGAGCTGGCATGTCTCCATGCCCCTTCCCAGCACTCCTTCAAGGAGGAGTACAGCACATATGGCCCCCTGGGCGGTATGGATGGGTCGCTGCAATCAGAGTGGGAGGACACGAGCACGAGAAGTATCCCATCTGTCATGATGTCCTCTCTCTCTCTCTCTAAAATGGATTAATAACGGTTGGGAAGAGAACAGTGAGCAGAATAAAAGGATCATAATTATCTGCTACAGAATGAGAGAATTCACAGGGTGCATTAGAGTTTGTTAGTGTTTTTTTTCCTTTAAAGTTACCCCATCTCATTTCCGCCTTTGTGTGTATATCAGCTTGTAAGTGTACTAACATTTTTTAAATACAGAGGCATTAGTCAGCCTCCAATACATCTGCACTACAGCTGCTCACTGTGAATATTATGGAACAGCTAACAGTGGAAGACTGTTTTGAAATACTTTCACTTTCCCTCGAAACACTTCTTGCAACAGTTTTCTTTCTTTCTATTCATGTATCACACTTGGGGTTCCCAAGGGTTCTGTTAATGCATATATAATAGCAATACTGCCACTCAGGATGATGATGTTCTTTGATGGCCTGATGATGTGTGAAGCGCACATCTGTGAGTCTGGTCAAGTGCTTGGATGTTTTAAGTGTGGTATTAAACCAGTCATTCTCTTTTTTTTCTCTTTTGGCACAGTATTCTGCAGTTTGTTCACTGTCATGTTGCAACAGCCAGTTCGATTGTAGATTTCATCTCTTGATGCCCAAATACCCACATTCATTAAGATCAATCATATCTCTTACTTAAACTTTATCTCTCTTTACTCTTTCTTACTAGTACAAGACTAGGTCATAACCTAGTAAATAGCTGGACCGTGTCGTAGGCTATTTGCATTCTGCCTCGTGTCAGCCGGTTTCAGCCCTTTATCTGTCTGCTTCTCTCCTACTCGCTGTGCTCACATATGCAGTATTTTAATACAGCTGAATCTCCAATAAAGCTGTTCTCATTTACATGTTTTTTTGGTTTCTGTTGTCGGACAACAGAACAAATATGAAATAGTGAATACATTAGCCATTTCCAAGCTGCTGCTCTGCACAAAATCACCAAACACATACTTTACAGACACATGCTGTGCTCTGATTCCAGCTATATTTACTTGTAAAATGATCACTCGGGAGAGAGTTTGTCAGCTGTTGTGTGGTCAGCGTTGAGAGGTTTGTCTGTGGGGGAAAGCTGGACCTCGCACAGCAATACTGGCAATACTCTTTTCAATGGAAAGTAGCTACAGTTTGTCCAATAAGTCTGGAAATCTAGCGATATATATATATATATATATATATATATATATATATATATGGTATGTGTATATATTTATATACATAGTACAAACATTTAGCTGACCACTGTGTTCAGTTTCTTTAAAACTAAACTCACAGCAATTTTATTCTTTTACTTATTTTAAATTTTAGAAGATGTCAAAGTCTAAATTCATTTTCAGCTAAAAGTCACGTTAATGTTCACAATTGCAGTTGCTATTATGGTGCACGAGACAGTGCCATACTGTAAATACATAGTCCTTGTGAAAGAACGATCATAGCACAGTACAAGGTAGTAAGCATGTTAAACATGTGCATATGATTTTTACTCAAGTTACTCTTATGCTGCATTCACTTTTTGTTTATGCAAAGTAATGAAAAGTGTCACAAGAGAATGGAAATATAGAAAAGTAATATAGAATCCAGCGATCTTGTAACCTGACATTACCTGCACTGGTGATTATTGCCTCAATCTGACTCTTTCTGTGAATAGAGGATTGTCCATACCCATCACCAAAATACAATTTGTGCAAACATGAATAGAATAAATGCTGTTGCTGATAAAAGGGAGCTTTTAGAGTACATAACAATCTGCCCTAGTGTATCTTGCATCTATGAGTACAATGGTGTTTCAGTAACTCTAGTGTTATCTCTTCCCCCATGGTTCTCTGCCCACTTGAGATGGCAGGGCCCTGCCAGAAAACCATTTCAACCTCTAGCTCTGATCAAACCCCTATCACTAACATTTTATTGTGCGACTGTCCTTGCTGAGTCAAGAGAGTTTGTAGATGTTATTTATGAAGGACTCATAGCCCTTTTCCCTAGCACCAATCCATTCAGTAGTGCACCTGCCTGTTGAATCTGCCTGATCAGAGTCAGGAGATTTAATATGCTTCTTCCCCTGGTTGAATAGGTAAATAATCAAATAATAAATTTTACTCCACAGTCACTTTCATGAAATAGAGGATGTTTTTTTGAAGTGGTAATGAAAACCATACTTCCATGTCTCCACCTTAATCATAAGGTGAATATTTTTAGTAGCCAAGATGGAGTCACAATAAAAAAGGGTCACGGTAGAGGGGAAATTCATCTTCACTGAAGCCACTGTTATTGACTGTAAGCTACACTGAAGGGGGGTTTGGGTACAGCAACAGCACTTTGTGTGAACAATGAAATTAAAACAGAAAAAGATGAGGGGAATATTTCATTTTGGGAATGTTTTTTGATTACAGTTAATGATGAATAAAATTATTGTATTGCACCGCTGTGCTGTAATTATTGATTATTAACAGTAGAGTCCTGAAAAAGTGCAAAGAAAAATTTTCTGAATCTAATTAAAATGCTCATATAGAATCTAGGTCATTTTAAACAATTAGTTTAAGCACAACATGTTCCCTTTGTGACTTGAGATGAATATAATACATGGAAGCCATGTAAATGGTGTTTCCAAATTTTCATAAAAAAAAATATTGTAACAGTTAAGGAAAACATATGCTGCCCACACACCTTTCTGAGTGTTTCACATCAATTGTACAGAGTGCGCTAAAGGCAAAGGCAGACATATCAAATGTATTATAATTTTCAATTTTGACAAAGCTGAATTTCATATGTTCTTGGCGTAGGAAGTCGCCCACGCAGAGCACACATTGAAATGTGAGGCCTGCACTGCAGTAATCCAGCTTCACATGGATAGCAGTGAGTATTGGTGACTGAGAGAAAAAATGATACCAGAATGCCCTTCTCCTATTCATCATTAATTACACTTGGTATTTCAACTTGCTGACATAGCATGAACATTAGGTTTTTTTTTACATTTGATGTAAACCAGGTATGAAGCCCTGAGCATGTCACATTTAGAGGTTCAGTTTCTGAGCAGTCACACTGCCACTTGACACTTGATCAAGTGTCCTCACAACTTTAATGTTAGTGGATAGTTGCTGTAGCTCACTGGTTCCTTGTCTTCAGGGAATCAATTATCTCCATGGCTGACATAAAATGTAAGAAAATGATGAGCAGACTGAGACAAACATTAACAGGAGTCAATAGTAGAATGACACTCAGTAGAGCACATATCTCAACCAAGGCCAAACAATCCTATACCTGTCTGTCAGATCCAGATTATTATCTCTATCTGCACCAAACTGCATGAAGGCATAAATCTCAACAGCATTAATATGTTCGATTTTTTACCACAAGATCCATACATACATACATACAGAAATTGACGAAAAATTTTTCGCAGTATTAAGGAAAGAGATTAAAAGAATTCCTGGATCCATCCCTTTTTACTGGATAAGCAACTTTGGGCAAATTGGTTCAGTTCTTTTTGCTGTCAAACAAACAAATAAATCAACCAAGAAATAGACAGGGTGAAAACATACAGATGTAGTAGTATGTAGTATGTAGACTATGCACTCTACTGTTGAGCGCATATTGCAGAAAATCTCACGAAGGACATATATGTTGATTTACTTCTAGTTTTCCCCCACGTGACAATTTTGGCCCGGAGCATCACTTTATGTCAATATATAATGCAAAATATCTGCTTACTTTAGTTGTTAACAAATACAATCTTAAACTGAACTGCTAACAGACTCACTGGCACTTCCAAGTCATATAAACACTGTGTAATGTTTGTGAACTTGAATTTGGATGTTTATAACTGAGAATCTCCAAATTGAGAGGACTGCAGAATAGGTCCAGCAAGCTGGATATGGAAAACTTTCCCTGTTGGTCTGGCCAGGGTGTAGTCAGCCATGTCCTCTATCAGGCACTTCATTTTGCCAGCTGTGAAATCTAGTCTTAATGGACTCTTGTCATTTCATCCAAGAGTATCAGTCATAAGGCATCTTTTTGATATATTTACTCAGTCATTTATAGGACTTTTGTTTGTCCTACACATACCTAGACCCTTGGACTCTGAATCAGTGCTTGGACTTGACTTATTTCACTTATTTATCTCACTGATTGATGAACCTCAATGGACTGTTCATTTCATTTATTAATTTGTAGAGCTTCAGTAATTAGCTTTTTCCTGCCTGTGGCTTGCATTGCACCAGCAGCCACACGAGAAGGGGGAATCTTTACATAAACTATATAAAAAGCTTGACTTAGTTTTGACAGATTAGAAAAAAAAAATGCTATGCTTGTCATTTTAGTCCACCTCATTTCACCTCTTTATCCAAGCTCTTCACACATGGCATATCAGTCCAACACCAGCTGGTAACACTGATTAGAAGGCCAGTATTTAACAAGCCTAGAATGTAAATTATTGGTAAGGGTTACAGTTTGATGACTACAGACTGGTGCTGATATACCACCAGGCATAATTCCAAAAGCTCAAAGCCAGAGGAAGAGATGGTAGAATGAGAATGCTGCATGCTGGATGTATTGACTGATCATAGCTAGACTGTGCAAATATCACAAAGATCTGTGATATTTTTTGAGCTGACCGCAGATTTAACTTGACATTAGTGTTGAATTCTTACACAAGGCAGCATGCATGCTGTTTATCTTTCCTGTTTGTTCAGTGTGAGTGCAACTTGTCATTGGCTGTAATGCAGGAAATAAATCTGAATCTGACACAAACACACATACACACACACTTTGAACATCTGCTGATCTCAGGACTCTCAAGGTTGCCATGTATGGTGCAGGAATAAAGACAGCTGTTGTAAAGTGTTTCTCAGCTAATCCAAGTGGTTGTACCGTGTTAGCATGCCCTTGATTATCACACTCCACAGTGATGCAAATATCTTGCAATTACCGCACACCCACAGATGGATAGTCTGAGTGATCAGACAGATCTTTGAGCTAAATTAGCAGCCCTCATTCTGTAGAAGATGACGGAAAGATTCTCCAGGTGATATGTCTTTAAAGCTAGCAAGTAGTTGCTAACGGTGATGAACAGAAACGCAGTTTTACTTTTGATCTTCTTTTCGTTCTGTTTGTTAATGGATTTTTTTCATTTTTCACCGAAAGAAAAGAACAGTGAATTTTCAGCCTCAATATATATGTGTGGAGCAAAAGTTTCTTTAACTTTTTTCTTTAAGGAGGTTTCATTAAAATACAATAATCAGTTGTCAGCAAGAGTGCACTGTTTTGTCCAGCATCCTCTTCTTGCTGTTGACAATACCTCATTACTAAATAATTTCACTGCCTCATTGACATGGCGAGTGGCAGCTTATAATTAATAACTGTCCAAAGGAAGTTTTTTGGATGCTGGGAATAGTCTGAGGAAGTTCTTACAGTGGTTGCAGGTTACTGCTTGTCTGAGAAAACTTTAAACAAGTGTTACCCCTGACCTTTAGCCCACTATTCTGAAGAAATAACCAATGTGCTGGCAAAGGCTGTAGGCCTTTGTGTAATTGTATAAAACCCATCGAAATAACATTTAAATTTTGTGCATTTTGCTGAGTGAGTTTACAATCCTCAAGAGCGGTTGGACCGGGAGGTATCCATGAAAATGGCAGGGGGCAAAAACAAGGTTTTTGAATTAGTAGCAGTGAAAAGAGAATGAGAAACAAACAAGACGAAAGGAGAGTGAGAATAAGGAGAAAGACAAAAGAGAAAGATAAGGGGAGAAAGATTAGAGGAGAGCAGCTGGTGACAGTGAGGGGTCTTGTCTCTGAACGCTGGTATAAAGTGATGACACCTGGCCGACACGCAGAGCTCAGCATGACCAGCCAGTTCTGAGACCTTTTCCTAAGTAAAGCATCTTATTATGAGGAACAGGGATAGTTAAGAGAGAGAACAATGGACTGAGTGCTGAAATATTTCCCCTCCAGCATAATTAGGTAGATTTAAAAAAAAAAAAAAATTACTTCTGTTACTCTGTTCTAATAAAGAATAATTTGTTTGCAGGTAGATTTATTGTCACACTAGCAATGTTAACAGTGCTTAGCCTCAGTGAAAATGTAGAGCTGGGCTTTCCAAATTAAAGTTCACTCATGTGCACCTCCATGTAATGACAGGAGGTACTTACAAGTACTAAATACTTACTAGAATACTATGACACACCACAGCTCTACCTACCAGCCTCTTGTTATCATCACCATCTTTTGAAATCCTAACTGAACTGACAGTATCTACCAGCTGATAGCAAGGATATGACCACTGCCTGACTCTGAGATCTCCGAGTTAGAAAGACAGCACTGCAAAGATACTACATTTTGGAGTGCAAATAAAGTTGAACAGCTAGTTCAACTTTTCTAAATTAGCCAAATTAGCCAACAGAAAGACAGATTGATCTGTTAATGCTGAATTCTTGTTTGAGTGTCAAGAAAGTTATGGGACTTTTGCAAAAGAAACAACAATACAAGCGTGTAAACAAATAACTTTCAAATGTAGTAGAAACCCGGTTACAATACAAAATAGCATATTTAAAATAATCAAACTCATCATTTTAATCACCCGTGCATTTTAGTGGCACAATAATGAGTTTAACTATTTTATGGCATTGCCTTTCAAATAATTTGACTTAATTATTTATTATTGTAATTCCCAAGATAACAATCAAAATCACAAATAAAAGTGAGTTTAAGACAATAGCATTTCCTTTCTTTAACTGAACAGAAAGTTTAAACTCTAAGGGGGAAATCCAGTTGTAATTTACATTCATTACTTTAATAAAATGTTGCTGCTGGTGCGGGTGGTTCTCTATCCAAATATTCTCATTTGAATTGCTGTAATTGTTTTGATTAAAGTCAAACATACTATGAGTTGAAAGTAAACATTACTCATTCAACTATAAGCACAAAGTTGACCTTTATGTGAACATGTGCAATGTTCCTCCTCTCCGCTTATTCCATCTTAAAGACTAAGACTGTAATCAGCCCAGAGCAGCCCACTGCTGACGCCTTGTCATCATGGCTGCTGCTTACATTTTCAGTGGATTCTCTACACGCGGTGAGGTACAAAATAATTACCAGTGCAAGTGGTTCACCACCTCTCTGTGTTGTGTGCTCCACATGGACTCACACCGGTAATTAAGTCTGCAAGTTGGAGATAAGAGAAAATAGACAAAAGACACTCAAACACATCTACACCACATTAATGCAAAACAAATTGCATTAAACAATATATGTTGTAGTTACAACTAATCTGTTTAATTTGTCACACCTTTCACTGCCCTACTGAATACTCAAAGCTGTGTGAGGCAAATTCATATGTTGGCAGGTCCAAGTTGCACAGGGTTGTAAAATTGAATAAATATTGTATTACTTATCACTTAATACCCAGATATGAAGTTACATATTGCACAGTAAACTATAGACTGGTAGGCGTATAATTCATAACACCACTACAAGGAAAAAAGGACTAAAAGATGTGGTGTAGCAGAACTCAGAGGCTTACTCTCACTTTAAGGAGTTTTAATTTGACAAAATTTCAATTCAGTACCTCCTGTGGGCAGAGATGTGATTATCCCAGTGACCAGAACTTCATTTAGGAAAAAAGAGAATCCACAGGCCTCAAGGAAGCCACTCTTTATGAAAGAGGATGTTGATCTTGTCAAGAACAGCTTTAAAGTTTTACCAAATGATCAAAAGCTGGTTTTAGTGTTTTTGTCTCTTAACTACATGGGATATCGGCCATAGAACAGGAAATAGAAATTGCACAGCTTGTCCAAAGCAAAAGGAGTATTATTGAGATGATAAAAAAAAACAAAAATGTCTGAAGCAAAACAAACCTAAATTTGGACGTTTGATAAAGGACTCGAGTACATTTAAGGGAAAATCAGAGGATTATTGAAGAGAACATTGTGAGGTCCCAACAGCCTCCACTTTCCTTTTCTATTGTGTCAACACATTATTATAAAGTGGTACAAAAACAATCAAATATAAGTGCGAGAACTCACCCCAAAAACATACAGTCATGCCCTCCTCCTCCCTGTTCTATTTATGGGCGTCTTTTAAACCCCAATTCCCCAAAGCTAAATGTGAGAAATATGTAGTCTCTAGAATAATGTTGTCAGACTTTAGAAAGTTCCTCTACAGTCACAGAAGTCCTCATACAACTGTTTTCTCTGATTAGTACAGTAAATTGGCTCTGACAAAACTGGTGAAGTTTCTGTCTAAATTTCAAAAGCTTCCAAATTCTATTAATCTTTGCCTTCCCAGATTTGTCTTTTAGGTTTTAAATTAAAATTTTCCTTGTAAATGTCCAATTTCAATCTCAAAGGAATTCTGAAAATGTTTTTCATTTTGCCTGCGCTCTGCATTACAGACACACGCACGCACGCACGCACGCACGCACGCACGCACGCACGCACACGCACGCACGCACGCACGCACACACACACACACACATACACACCACCAGTGTATTTTTTTTCTTGTTTGAAGGCTGTAATGTTTAGTAATGCAGATGTCATATTTCTCTGCGTAAGAGTTTCTGTACCTACTTGTCTCTTTTGAATGGGCCTGGGTTTAGTATCCTCTCATTATTCAAAATCTGCTTTCAAGGCTCCTCCACTACACACTCTCTCTCTCTCTCTCACACACACCCACACACACACCCATACACACACACACACACACACACACACACACACACACACACACACACACACACACACTTCACACTTGTGTGCACACAGGTCTCATGGCAGATAAATTATGGATCACAGCTCTGGTTAGCCATCGTTGCAAAGAGTTCAAAGAGGAAGCAATGCTGTTACCCCCACCACACACACACACACACACACACACACACACACACACACACACACACATACATACACATGTAAAGAGACACTATACATCCCCTGTAGCTACAGATCTATATGACAGTAAAAAAATCAAAGTGAGAGGAGGAGAAGTGAGAGGGTGATGTTTTCTGTACAGTGAGTGGACAGGGTGGAGAGTATGGGAGGACAAGATAAAGAAAGCTGAAGGAAGAAAGAAAACTACGTAAAGGAGATAATGTGCCGTCTCCTCTGGCACATTGTAGTCTAGTTGTGTCCTTCAACTCTTGTTCTAGAGAGTTGGTTTCTGACATCACAGCTTTAGACAAGACCTGTTGATTTGTTTAACTGACAAGGTAATCTTTTGCTTTAATTACAAATCATTTCATCCTATACATTGCCATGAAACAGACATTGAAGATTACAGCGTTATGAGTGACAATGGCTTTGTAAAGCTTGTACATCAGAATCAATAGAGAGCAGATCATTAACATGGTTCCTTCTAACCTTCAGGATGGGCTTAGTAGCTACAGTTTAATTGCTGATGTTTCAAAAGCAGATGGCCCAGGGCCAGAGGGAAGTTCCATTTTAGTTTCATTAAGTCCTCAAACTGGGAAAAGGGTCTTTGAATGCAGCCTGTGGAGCTTGAAGTCAACACTTTAAATTCAGTTAATAAGGAAAATAAGTCCTTTCTCCTTCCTTCCTACTACCAAGGGATGGGTACTGAAACCTGGTATTGAATGTGACCTGGGGCTAAATTTTGAAAGAGCGGGGTATCAATAAGCTCAGATGTTAATTGGTTCTGCTTTTGGTTCTTAAAAAATTGAGAAAATAGATTTCCTGTTTATTATTGCGCCATAAAACTTTCCCGCACATGTTATCTCACCATCTCTGTTTCAGATTAAGACATTAGTATTTGAATGATGTATTATCGCTGTTCCTAATCCAGAGGAGAGACCTCTCCCTCTCTCTTTCTCTCTCTCTCTCTCTCTCGGACCCTGTGTGTGTTAGAGGCAGAGGCAGCTCTGTGTGGAGCACCGTGCAGCACGCACAGACACAGACACAGACCCTGCTCTAAGTATCTATGGCGGAGAGAACTAAAGTGTGGTTCAGTCTTTTGCATGTAAAAGCGGGAATACGAGTGATCTCCAGTGAAAGTCCGTCATATACAGGCAGAGAAATGTACAGCTTTCGACTGACAAATAGTTTTTCAGTCGTTGCATCAGGTGTGTTTTGTTTGCTGCAGCCTTGAGCCCACACAGAGTTAACTAAATGATATGAACATGGGTTAATGATGAAAAGTAACCATTAGCTAGCAGATCGTTGTGGGGATGTTCATGTATATTATAGACTATGCATAATCTGACAATCATAATCAGACACTCAGTGTCAAGGCACTGGGAGGTTGGTGGTGGTGGTGGGGGGTGTTAATGTTAATCGACTGCATATGAGAAAAAAAGCAATGTTGATTCTGTGCTTAATACTTCAGCCTTACATGCTGGGAAACGGAGCCTAGTTGAACACCATTCCTGCTGTAATTTTCTGCAGGTGTGTTTAAGTATTGGAAAACCATAGTTTTACTTTCTTCCATCTGCATTTATTTTAATTGTCTTGGCCATGACATAATATTTGAAGCAGTTCAGTGCCTAAATGATCAAATGTCTCTGTAACTGGTGTAGGTTATTGAAGGCTCAGCTCCCAGGTGTTTTGTGCAGATAAAGAATCTGCCATCTTGAGATTGGAAGAGACCATGAAACATGGCTAGAGGGTGTGTTCAGCTGGGTGGCTTATGTGTGACTGGATTGGTGTTGAGTTCTGTGACATCTAATGGCTTTATTTGTTGTGCTGTAAATGTTAGTTTTAGCCATATGTTCCTTGTCTGAAAGCTTGCCAAATAAGGATAATTAAAAAAAAAAAAAAATTAAATTAAAATGAGGATTTCAGAAAGTTTTTGACATTTTATGAAAGACATCATTCCTGTCTATATAATTTAACTAATCAAAACACAGTATTGTTATATGATTTTGAAAATTCTTCAATTAAACCCGTTAGAAGCTCATTAAAAAACACTGAACAAAAGACTAAAAGCCTTGCTGAGACAGAGTTCTTCTATGCAGTTAGTGCCCATCTGAAAGCTGCAGGCAGGAGCAGTTTTAAAATGCAGGCTCCAGGGTGGACATTTGCCATCTTGCCCCTGGCTTTATCAATGCTGGCATCTGACACTGGCAGCAGTGCTGGAGCTCAGCCGTCCATTGAAGAGGAGGAGAGAGGGTCACATATTTCCACTTTGCCATTGGTCACTTTTAACAAAGACACTGTGTGAATGATATTACGATGAAGGAATGAAAAAAATCCGTCCTTCACAGAGGTTGCTGGGATGGAGAAAAAAAATCAGTGAAAGTGATGTCCTCGTACGTATAGTTTTTTATACACATAGTGTCCACATTTGATAATTGTTTTGCAGCTCGTCACCCAAGACTGTGTCTGAAAAAGTAATCGGATCAGAAAATGAAAAGGTTAAGTTCCCCCATACATCATTCCAGAAGCAGATGAAATGTACTTGGGTATAATAGTGGCAATTGTGCTCCCCAAACCTCAAAGAATTCACAAATACTGTTTCTTTGTTTGTGTGCCTCCTCCATTTCTATTTGATAACAGCCTGCCATGTATACATCATCACAATATATAGTAGTGAAGGAAATAGGGACTCATGTATGTGGCTAGCTCTTGTAAAACTGAGGACTTCAATATTTCACACATCAAATTTATCATGTTCTAAAATGACTACAAGGACCACAGTTAAAATTCCCTATCTGGAATCTATTTTAGAAAAAAACATAACTAACCTTTCTTCTAGTATAGCGATGAGCAACAGGCTAGCTCTTGTGAGAGTAAAGGAGGTACATACAGTACCTGTAACTGTAACATAAAGGTTGTTAGTGCAAATTAGACTTCCTCTCTCTGCAGTAATGCACATGTCGGAAACAACCACCACTGCGGCATTTTAGTGTCAGCTACAGGGAAGTCTCAGGGGAATGTCACACTCAGTTTGAGCTCACCTGCAGTAAAGAGGGCGCTTCCAATCGTTCTGCTCCTTTTGTCTCGAGCAAATCATTCAGTGCATGAATTGTTTGGCTGGTCCAATTACCAAGACAAAAGGAAGTGAATGTGAAGGGTTTAATTCCTAAAGGCAGTATATATATTTCTGAAAATTTGATCCCTGAAAATAAAATTAAAAAGAAAAAAGTATTTGGAAGTTTTTTTAAACATATTATAAAGAAACTCCTTCATTTGTACCCTAGAAAAATTTTCTATAAAAGTTAATTGACATTGGTTGGATGGAGACATGCCACTGTGTCACTATTGCATCTGGTTCTTGGGAGGTTTGTTATGATATTTAAAGTGAGATTGTTCATGAAAGATTCAGCAGATTTTAGTGGGGCATTAGTGAGACCATCAGTACTTATCTGCACTATCCTCACCAGAAAAAAGACACCATGGGCATTAACATGGGCGTGCTTAAAAAGAGCTGTTTTTACGTGACCTCTTGTGGTCGTGTGAAGGCAGGGGAAGTCATGGTAGATGGTTTGGCGCTCAGAATGTCTGACTTTGATGCTGGTTTACCTCACTTCTCTTACCAACAGTCAATATTGTTTTTTTTAATCATGACGACAATCTTTTCTAACCTGAACCAAGACATTTGGTTGCCTAGTTTAGTTTAGTTATTTTGGTAATAAAAAATATGTGTTTTAGAAGGCACTGACATTGGTCATTTTGATGGCGGACATCTTGTCAGTATTTGTATTTTTTTCGCCATTTTGGGCTTCCAGCTGTATCGACTTCATTCGTTTTTTTGTCTTCCAGCTGATAATGGGTTGTGGGGATTGCTATAACTCCAAAAACAGAGCCATCTATTTCATATAAGATGGATATTTTTTTGTAGTGCACGAATGGTCTGTCAGCAACAGCGTCAAGTAATATTTCCCAATAACAACCAAGATAGTGCCACCTGTCAGATACCTGGATATGCTTTAGATAACGCATGTAGAAGACATATTTCATCTTTGTTGTTGTGCATCAGTTTTCTCCTTCATTGTTTCTTCACTTTCATCCACAGTGATCTATGTGATTTTCCACCCACTCTGTTTTTTCCCCTTTCAATTTAAGCTTGCCTGTAGAAATCATCAAATTTTCCACCTCCCTCAGTCGCCTATTGAGCTATCAGCAACAGTGCATTGCTTTAAAGTGAGTTATTGATCAAATACTTTCCTCAACCTTACATGTTTGGTTTGACTCACACACATGTTCTCTCTTTTCTATTTTAAGAGGGAGTTGTTAGTATTGGGTCAAATTAAACTGCACTGAAAACTTTTATTTATTTATTTTTATTAAGCAGGAACATCCGCATAGACTTGTGATTATTCTGCTGATTACTATATAAGGGAGTGCAAATTTAATTGCATTTTAAGGAGGTCTGTAATAAAATCCATTAAGAGTATGGTCTTACACAGCTCACAAGGTTAATATTTGTTACTGGGGTCCCCATTAAAGTGATAATCTGCAAGATCACCGCAGTAATGTTTCCTCATTTTTCATAGCAGCAGCCAAGCCCCAGTCCTTTACTCAAAGAAATTATGTGGCTTGTTACTCTAAGTTCACAGCAGCTGCCCTACTGATATTATGATACACACTCCTGCTCTGTTTTATCTGACAAAGTTTTCCATGTAAGCTCTCATCTTGTATCACAGGGGACATCAGATGTTAATCATGGGTAAAAGTCTAAAGGCCGACTCTAAAGATGACATACAGAGAGTATGTGAGCCAGAGGACATCCTCATGGTTCACACTTTGAAGTCAGTATCAAAGCTTTTTACCTGTTGCTGTATTTCTCCCACGCACGCTATCGAGGATTGTGAAATACTGTCAATAATTGGTTCTACACACCAGCAGTTTCTATGATTTAAACAACCATACAGACATTTTTTCCAATTAGCTTCTTCATTTTTTCTGCTCATTGTAAAAAAACTAAACAAAAAAAAACAAAAAAAAAACACAGTTTAAATTTCTACACAGACAAATTTCTAAACAGACAGATCCTCAGATTTTAATTTTAGGGCTGGAAGGGTTTAAATGAGGCAATAATAAACAAGAACAAATACAACAGGGGAAAAAAATGACAGACTGCTAACATGAACAGCTGTGACAGATTGATCCACTGTTCAAGTTTATTTCACAATGACATGAGTGCTGTGAGGATGATGCTATTCAATATGTCATAAAGTATTGTTTCACTAAAAACACAAAACCTCCTTCTATGTCGATAGTCGTCTTTTTTTTGACAGATGTGTCTGTGTAATTTCTGCTGCCACTCTTACTACAATGCACATGAATGGAGTTGTGTTTGCCATGTGCACAGCACTGAAAAATCACACTTACACACTTAAATTTTTACAGCAACGTATGTAGTCAGAAACAGTGACCTAGTTTTGACTGCTTTCATCTGAACAAGAAGTCCCTGTGAAAACTGTTGACAGTTTGATATCATAGATTATGTCTTTACCTGATAGAAAAGACGGGAGTATATCCTCACTCAGCAGTTCTCCTTGCCTCACAAGCTTAATTATGTTGGTCAGATTAGATATTGGATCTCAGTGCGGCTTTGTAAGACAACTAATGACAAACATAGTGGTAGACCACTGCTCTCTTGGCTCTTTGCCATAATGAGCAGATTGCACATTACACTGTGTAGCTTTCCTATGGGGCTAATTTCTTATTTTAAAGTTACCTGTTATGTGCCTCAAGTATCACGCAAAAAGAAATAAACACACAGCAGTATCAGCTGTAGAAATAGTTATGTGTATTAAAAAATCAAAAGGCAAATATCACAGATTTGTAATATTGACAAAATATTATCAACTAATTACTATGGAGTATCTTTCCAAAAATCTTTCATCTGAGTCTGTCATGTTTTCAGATGAATTTTGCAAATGAACAAAAAAGAAACAGATAACACAGAAACAGATGGAGGGAAAACCATCTTCCAATTTGGTTTGTGAAAAACCCCACTAACTGTACTCTCACTCTTCATCGTGGTGCCTATAAAACTTTATTAAAAAAGACCCTGTTCAGTCTCCGACTCAGGCAAGACCTGTTGGAAGTGGAACCTCATCTTCAACTGTTGTCCAATATATCATCTGGCTCAAAGATGATACGACTCAGACCAGTGTCAATATCTCTCTTCATTCCTTTCTAATCTTCCAAACGCTAAATGTTATTGTTGGCTTCCATTCTTCATTTTCAGCAAGTGAGCATTTAGAAAAATCCTCTACACACTGGGAATCATGCAGCATACGAGTTAATGAGAACTGGAAAATCTAAACTCAAAACCGTTATTTATGATGTTTCTTCAATCAACTGCTTCTGTAAAGTAAATACAGATCATTTGTTTCTGTCACAGGATCCCTGTGTGTTGTTAAAATGTTAGAATTTACATCATGTGGACTATATGGACTTGCGTCTGTATGGACATTGAAAGTATAATTTCAGCATTAGTTTGATTAGTCTGATATTTATTTGTAATATCTGTAACTACAGATGATGTATAAAAAGACAGTGTGTTTGCAAAATGTCATGGGAGTGGTAGTTATTGTACTGAAATATAGAAACTAATATTAACTAATGTTAAATAGCAAAACTAGTTTTTACTAACTGTCGTCATCATAGTCCACATAAGAGTCTGAGCTTTTTGTCCTCTAAATTTCTGCCCTTGAATGACGGTTTCAGCCTCACCTTAACCACTCTAGAGGTAAACAAATACAGTGTGTGTGGGTGTGTGTGAGAAGATGACAGACATGCACAAACTCTGCACTGAATTATGAAGATCCAATATATTGCTACTCCTTCGAATTTAAGTAATGCTCTCTATAAAATAATGTTACAGCTTGTGGTCCTGTGCGTTTATGTATTAGATTGTGTTATACAGTATGTTATGCCTGACATGAATATTGCACTGCAAGGATAAATTTGGTTTGTAGGTTTGAATTGAAAATTTAATTGAGTTCCCTCAAAATGTGTTTGAAAAAGTTTCCGATACTAAATCATTAGAGAGCCATCCCCCTGTGAACTCGTGTAGCTGGTATTGCTTTGTAAGGAATCTTTGCTCTCCGCAAATCCGGGGCCATATCTGTGTACCTGTGCTGAGTTGGGAATTGTGTCAGCAAAATGACAATAAAGATAACAAAAGCTTCAGAAAGCTCTATCCGAGATTCTGCTGAAAGTAGGATCCATGGGCTCAACTTGGCCTGGTACCAAAACTATGAATCTCTGAGGGTTCCAAAGAAAGTGGAATAATTTGTATTTGATCAATGTTCATTGAACCTAATAGCATTTAAGATGTTATTTTGAGAAAGATAGCTCATTACAAACCGTATTAATAGCTTAAAAGTGTCTTGTTTGCAGAAATGGTATGAAGCTATTTTTTACTCATCATATTACTGAACTGTCAACACAAGAGACTTATTCATTTCTTTTTACTTTGTGGCCCTTTGCCACATTCACATTCAAGCTTGTGGCCTGTGCCAAAGTATCTGTTGTCTTTTGCACTTGCTTACACATATTATACATTATTTGTTTCACTTAACTGCACAGAGAAAGGACAGCTACATGTTACATAAGTAGCTGCAGCACAGTTGAATACATAAATTCACTTATCCAGGAGAGTAAAGGAGCAAAGATGTAAGTTGTAATGGAACAACAGACAGAATGAGTTCAGTCCTGAATGCTGCAAACATGTTGTGAGTATGCAGAAAACCAAGATGACAAGATATCAGTAACTGAAACATTTTTCTGCCGTGTCTGAGTTCATGTATGGTATGTTAAAGCAGACTCCAATTACTGTATGAAATGCACAGTTTCTGCTCATAGAGAACTGGTTTTGTCTGTCTCCCTGGAAGCAAAGTGCTTTCTATCATGTGATTTAAGTCTTTTTGACCACTGTTTATTTCATGTCATTCAACCGACGCACTCTCAGGATTCATTAAGATGTTATTTTGTCTCATTTAAAAAGCGTTGGACCTTTATGTGCATTTAATTTTAGAATAGAAAATCACTTTTGATGGAGAACAGTGGAGCCATCTAAAAGCTTTTTCAAAGTTAGAAAGACCTGCTGGAGGTACTGTCAACTTAAATACATTTGTCTGACTCAGATGACAGGTGTTATAAGAATCTGCAGTTCTACAGGGTTTTTCTCCAGCCATCTTTACAAAATTCAGTATGTTTCTCAGTTGAAAGGTGTGTTAAAGAAAATCATGATCTTGGAAATAACAAAAAATGTTATAAGACAGCTTGTTTTGTCGCTTTGTTTACTAACGTCACCTGACCTTCTCCTTTGCTCATGTAATAATTACTATGACCCCTAGAGGTTGCCTAACAACAAAGTGTAACTATGGATGGTAATAAGCTGCTTACTTTTAATGGAAGGACAGTGCAGAGTTTGGCCAAATCCAGTTAGAGAAAACCTCTTAGTTAATTGTAGTGGGAAATAACAGTGAGGCTACAGTATGTAAAGGTAGTCAAAGTTTAACTTGAGAATGGTGCTGATGAAATGTCAATGCAAATGTAATGCCACTCTGCCCATTACGTTTTAACAAGTATGTTGTATGTATGTTATGAACAGGCAAAATGCAGGTGATCATAATCAATTATGTGCAGGTAACTGAATACACACATTTTCTGTGCACATGCACTAAATGCATTATTTTACAACACATGAATGCAACTTAAAATATAGTTTAACTCATGGTCACTTGTGTCTTAAAGAGTAACTTTCAGTAACCTGAAAATGTCGTTTTTGTTGACCAGTGTTTTAACTTGTCACCTTGCTGCAGTGATGTAACGGTGCAACAAAGTACACTTCTTACCTTCTGCAGTTTAAGTTCAATTTCTTATAAACTGTAACCACAATATTTATATTATATTATATTTATAATAATCCTAAGTAAGTGTTGTAGTTGCTAACTTTAACTATACTTTGACCATAGTTAATTTGCCATGTGCAGATAATGTATGAACTGAGAAGAAAAAAACAACAAGAAGTACTACTGTTGTGAAGTTTATAATTGAAATCTAATTTCTCAAGTTCTCATTGGCATTGTTGATTTATCCTGTCACTTCACGTGATATATACATTGACATACCGAAGATTGAAGGGACTGCAATGTTTACAGGAATCAAATTCATGTGTCCTTCACTGCAGTAAATAGCACTGAGCCACCAGTGCTTTCAAAGGATAGGTGATATCACAGGATCCACTAGAGGCCTCAGGGTTGAATGCAGCTGCATTCGGTACACTGCTGATAGTTTCACCCCACAGCTGTCAAAATGTCAGTGGTTCCCAAAGAGAAATCATTCTCAAGAAAGGGAAATAATTCTGCTGCACACTTGCAAGCCAGAACGTTTTTCAAAGTCTTAAGTATTGTTGCTTTTGAACTGGTCAGTACAAATTGTGCAAGAGAAAAACTGCTGTGTGGTGATGTAGCTTGTTAAGTGAGGAAGGAAACTCTGTAGAGACATCCAGTTAAATATTTCATCTAAGTTTGTGCCTGAAATGCTAGAGTCAGATGTTGCTCATGCAGTACAGGCTGAATCTTTCAACAAAAAATGTGTCATGATCAAGACTAGATAAAACATGTCGTTCCTCTCCCTGATCTTCTCTAGGATAGCCCTAAAATCTGATACCCATTAAATCTGAAAGGCCTGACATGAGCCATAGACCCAGTTTGTGCCTCTCATGTAATCATCTTTTTTACATTGGAGGATTTTGTGTTCATAATTACAGTCAAGTGACAGAAACAAGCAGCGGTTTCCATCAATAATAAATACTGTAGGAGTATAATTTTGAAAAGCTCAGCAAGACTTTTAACAAACTTTCACATTTTTGAAGACACGGCAATAATCCTTAGATTCTTATCTTGCTGGTAGAACCGCAGTAAATGTGATTTTATGTACAGATGGATAAAATAATAAAACAATAAAATAGTATTCATTCTAAAAGAGACATTGCAAATAGCAGTTTTAGGTATATCAAGGCTATATATTTATCAGAGGCTGTCCACACAAATGCTGAAGTTCTAACTCACCAAACAGGCACAAGCAAAATAGTAAACACTTCAAAAATTCACAGTGTTTCATCTCTCCCTCAACGTGATACTCATCTTTGGAAGTAAAAGGTCAGGATAGTGCAGGCTTATATGATGATACCAACCAGAGCTTGTGAAAAGAAAGATTTCAATACTTGCTCTTGTTTACTGCACATTGCACACTCACATTCTCATGCATCAGCAGGCCAGAAATGTGAGGAGTGGTCTGTTTCAAGTTTTAAAAACATTAAACACACACAAATTTCCCTAATTTAAAAGGCATATAGCCTATTATTGCTTTTGGGAATTTTTTCTAGAATAGTGAATGTAGTTTGTTCAGTGGTGTTAACACTAAGGATCTGGCTGTTTTAATAAGATCACCTAAATGATGTTTTATTTTTGACCCTCTCTGCTGTTATGATCACCAGAGTGAGTCACAAACAGACGGAGGAAAGATTCCGACATATCTGGCTGGATTGCAATACTGGGGCCAACCCTATAAAGGGGAATGAGTGATGAAGTTACACAATTGGTCACACTTTCAAAGTAATTTTGATGTGAACAAACAGTGTTGCCAACTTGGCACCTTTGCCACTAGATTTCCCCTTACCCCTTACATGACTTTTTTAAGGAAAGCACCTACAGAGAAATCTGGTGGCTTTTTGTTCACGCAGACACACTTCTCTATGCTGACCGCACACAAACTGACGTGAATGAGCTTCCAACTTTCTATCTGAGCGATCATTTTACAAGTAGATATAACTGAAATCACAGCACAGACGTCTTTAACTTATGTGTTTGGTGATTTTGTCAGACGATACTGCCGTTATAAAGTCAGGATTTTAACAGGTTGGAAATGGCTTGGAGGTGACTGTTGATTAACATTTAGTGTAAATGGCCATGCTTCAGTCACTATTTTATTTAATGTTCTGTTGTCTGACAAAAAAAAACCAAAAACATTTAACTGAGAACAGCTTTATTGGAGCTTTGGCTGTATTGAAATACTGCATATGTGAGCACAGAGAGTAGGAAAGAAGCAAATAAATAAAGGGCTGAAACCGGCTGACACTAGGCAAAATGCAAATAGCCGACGATGCGTTCCAGCCATATACTAGCTTTTCACCTAGTCTTGTTAATGATAGAAAGAGAACATTATCATATCTGATCTGTTCCTCCAAAACAAATACTGTAATTCTGTGGTACTTGATCCTACATATCAGTGACAAGCTTCTGAAAAGATAAAAACTGTATTTTTTATTTAACATCCTAAAACAAATTCTCAAGCGTTCTGAAACATGCTGGCCCTTATTCTGAGGTAAATGCATCAGCTGAGGCATCGTACCTGGTGCTGTTTGTTCTTGGAGGTTAAGAGGCTCATCTGCTCATGAGTCTAGCTTTCCCTCTTCCTCCTTCTTGAGCCATTTTTCACAGAGCAGGTTCCTCTCATTTTGCACCTCCTTCACTTTCCTCCTACAGCTTTCATCTCTCCGGGCCAGCTCCTGTTGCAGGCAGTCACACCTGTTCTTCCACTGCTCTTCATTCCTGTTGAGGAGGAGGTCTTTTTGAGAAAGTTGGGTGAAACTGTCTATGTTGGCTTTCATGCCAACCTGCCTTTTTCTGATTACCTTTTTGAGGAGCTAATTTTTTTGTCTGAGCTATTCTTGAAGCTGGCTGTTCATCTGACTGTCCATTTTCTATTAGTTCAACCTGCTCCTTTAGATCCTTGTTTTTGTATTAAAAGACTGTATCAGAGTAATTGCAGTGTAGAGGGCATCTCTGAACCCCTGTACAGCTGTGTTTTGATTGAGCTAGTCAGCTGGCTACAGCTGCTCTATATGTGTGTGTGTGTGTGCATATAATATGGTTTATATATATATATGTATAAAAGTAAGTGTGTGTAAGTACTTTTCTAGATGCTTTTTAAATGTGCTTTAGTCTTCTAAATCAGTGGTTCTCAAACTTTTTCACATCAAGGACCCCTAAACTGACACAAATTAGATCAGACACTGACTGCATGTAAAATGACTGATTAACTTTGTATCTTTTTTCAGTAATAATGATGATAATGATGATATGATGATATTCATTTGACTCCATTAATATCCACTTCCCCAACTTAAACTTAAAAGCACCCACCAGAATTTGCACACCTGCTTTTGAAAGATTAATTTTACCGCAGGTTCATAATTTTACAAAATATTGTGACAAACAGCAAATTAAATTTTCAAAAATAAGTGACTAACAAAACCCTACACTAACAGCAACCTTCATTTAAATTACAACTCTTAAGCTACTTTCGTCATTGGTGCTGAATTTTCGACATGAATCGTGTATTGCAGAATTGTTTGATGCGTGTTAAACCCGCGGAGACTGAGTTGAAAAATGTGAAGATGAAACATCGATTGAAACACAATGTGCTACAGGCTCAGATTTAAAAAAAAATTCTTTACAGCACAAAACAGAAAAAGCAAACATAACCACTGAGTCATTGTTGACTTCTGAGTATTCATTGTCAGGAACCAGTACAGACTGTAAGATTTTATGGCTTTACAGAATTTTTTTTTATCAGTGCATCTTCATTTGTTGTTAGGAAGCTGAGCAATCCATCATGTTCCAGTGTTCTTTTACATTTGCACCTGCTATTGCACACAGAGGATATTAAGAAGCAGAGCAGAAAGAGCTAAATAGCCAGGACCCAAGCCAAGATTCAAACCCACTTACAAGGCTACAGTGTGCAGTTGATTTTCCATGAAAGAACATTAATTCGCTCCACTCCCGAGACACTGTTTCTCACAGGGATCCTGAGGTCTGACAGAGTTTTTAAAACTGGTTCTCTAATGAAAATTACTGCACAGTGAGAGGTAGTAGTGGCAGTTGGTGTGACAAGATTAGTCAGGAATAGGGTGGATATTTTGGAACAGGGCACCTGCAACTCTGACGAGCATACCCTACTTGTCTTATGATGTCAGATTACACCATCACCAAGGAAACCAACAAAAGGCTCCAGCAGAAATAGCGAAGAAGGCACTTTTTCCCTGACTGACAGGGCTATGTAATGCTGTGCAGCATGCATAATTAAAAACATGGCACACACTCTTTCTGGCTTGATGAGTCCGCTGTTGAGCTGAAGCCGTTTTTAATGTTGTTCCCGTGCCTTCACTCTAGTGTACTCTGCACTGACGACTGTCCCCTGTGGGTGTGTGGGAAGGAGAGAGAAGTCAGATGAAGGGATGTGAGGAAAGGAGGGAGAGATGGCTGGCTAATGCCTGCTTCGTTTTTAGTGGCTACTTTTAGATATGATCAAAATAAACATTGTACCTCAGAGGCACAAGGCCGGCTTCCATCTGTGTTAGTTTCTTTTTTGCAATTTGTTCATTTCTTTTCGTGTTTGTTGTCAGGCAGTGAGTCGGACACACCAAGAAAGCAGATGGATGGAAGAGTAGGAAGACGAATCGGAAGATATGCAGACAGTCAAGCAGACAAGCCATGTTTCTGAGCGCAGGGAGCACCTGGGGTTTAACCTGTGTTGTGTTTCATGGGTCAGAACTTGCATGGTCTATCCCTGCAGGAAGCTTAGCCAAGAAAAAAGAGATGATGTGTCCTCAAACTTGCAGTTTAATTTATGCATTTACTTTAGTGTTTGTTTTCTGTCGTTCTCTACACTGTATCTCAGTTCCATTTAGCTTTGGAAAAACTCAGCTGCTTGACCATCCACCTCCATTCTAGGGGACAAATGCGTGGGGAATCAAGAGTTGACAACAGGAAAACGGAGCCGTATGCAGGGAAATGGGGAGACGCAGTGATGTGACTATGCCAAATGTTTACAGGCAAGCTGACATAGTTAGAGGATGGAAAGGGCTGAAACGAGGCTGTCTCTCTCTGCACTCTTGGAGGAGCGAGAGATAGGAAATCTAGGTCATCGCCACTGATGCATCGCAAAGCGAACTTCAAACAAACCTGGCCTTTAGCGTGATGGCTCTCCAAAGCTGTGTTATATGCCATCAGAGACTGATCGCCATTTTCTGCCAAGAGCTGCCACAAAGTGATGAATAGAGTCGTTCTCGATATGGAGAATAGGCACATGCTCTGCAGACTCTATCTGTCAATCTTTCTATTTGTGTATGAATGTGGCTTACCATATGTATACAAAGAAATCATCCTTTTGAATCTGGCTTTGTAGCCAATTAGTTGGCCCATAGTTAGACCACATGCTAGGCTTCTGTTCCTCATCTGCCCTTCACTCAGAATTGCCTGAGGGAAGTCTTATCCGTAATCATAGCCCTGGGAATTGTGGTAAAAAGCTTTGTTCTCCCATTGAAGGCTCGATCCGTGTATTTCAAGGGCAGCTGGTTGAAACAATAGTGTTGTGTAGGAAAGTATTCCACTTCCTTTCAGAGGCGCTTACCTCAAATAGCTTGAGTTTTGACCAAATGTGACTTCAAATAATGGCACTCAAGATTTACAGTTTTCCCTCAAATCCAGTTGCAAAGACAACATTTGACTCTTGAGTGACTTCAGACTACACATCACTAGTTTGCAGAAGTTTTCTGAAGTAATTGGTAGCGTAGATGCATTCTGTTTTAGGCTGATGTTGCAAGCACCATAAAAAGCTCACATTAGAAATGTATGAGCTTGAAGTCCAAATGAACCGAGACCGCATTAAAGAAAGCACAAAAACATGGCCCTGTAGTTCAGAGAGGAGTGTTTTGTGCTCAACCTTGCAGAATAATTTTAGAATATGATGTGCTACATTGCATAAGCTATAATTAATGGAGACAAGGCACACGTTGTGGGTTTACTCATTGTTGGTTGAGTATAGGAAGGCTTTCTGACTAAGTGTTAAATAAATGGTGGTGCCTGCTCTTTGGTGACATGAAGGCTGAGTGCTAAAGTGACTGTGGAAGTGCCAAAGGATGCAGCTGCTTTAGTGGTTGTTACATAGTAGTTCAAAAACAACTGTACACAAGTCAATAGAAAATCCCCATTTTCCCTCTTCACATACAAAGGTAACGTGTCTTTTTTCACAAATTTGAATGTGGCTTTTTGTGGAATTAATTTACATTACTTTCTACTCTTGCTTCAAAAGAGGCATCAAAATATGATGTGACATCACTGATGCTATGTCCATGTTCTTCAAAGAACCACAAGTTACCCGCTGACAAAGAGGCAAGTGAGGAACTCTGACTAGTTTAAAGTGATTATCCTTTATAGGATCATTAGTAAATCAAAGATGATTAAAGCCAAACAATTCAGGGCTTTCCTCACAATCTCAGTAAGTCCATTATCAAACTCTGTCAGCTGGCTGGCTGCGCACTCTGTGTTAATCAAGTCCAGATAGGATAGTCCTTCAGTCAAATGTCTTTTGGAGAAATCAGCTTACCTTTCCTCCTTCCACTTGAAAAGAGTCACTAAGAATAGTCCAGCATCCACAGCTGGTTAACAGCATTTATTTACAGTGTTATGAGGTTTTTGGCTCTGAATAGTTACAGTAGGAAAAAAATCTCTAATGGAAAGGATACCATTTCACAGCAGAAGAATTTTACAGCAAGGTATTCCCAAAATAGATGGAGTAATGTACCAGCCTCCTTGCACTTATGCCAACACAAACCAGTGGCTCTTACTCATCTTTGACAGTCTCACCGGGGTGATATATGCCCTGCATAATATCTTAAATTGGATAATCCCGTACTTCACACACTCGGATGAGAGCATGGCACTCCTCCATATTGAGTCCCACTGAGCAGCAGCAAACGATGTGCTAAGATCAAGCTCTCCTGCCAGCTGTGTGGGATGCATGATGTGTTTTAGGAAACAGCAGTTGAATGGTCATTTATTAGTTACATGGGATGCCCACATTATTCTAATCCTGTACCAGGAGGGCTTTTGTTGTTTGTCACTGGGAACATTGCCCATCTATCGTGCCCCAAAATTGACTCAGTTCCACATTCAGCACTCCTCTTGCAGCCCATTCCTTCCTCGTCAGTATTAATGAATATTTCTTGTTTCATCTTGAGGAGCACATTTCAAACATGATCTAAGGTTTGACATCAAGTACACGTGGACCACCTGGGTCTATTTCCATTAATTAAGCGAAGCGTGATGTCCATATAAAGGCAGGGGGCCTTTTTGTTTCAGCGTACTGAATATATTGATTGGACTTCTTGATGCATCATTCATAAATCAAAGTGCAAGGATGGAGCGCCTGGTTACCACTACAAAGCCAAACAGAGCTCACCGGGAATTACTTATTATTCACATCACTCAATTACCCTCTAAACAACATTTCAGGGGAACATGCAGGACATTGTGGCAGGATCAGACCTGGTGCATTCACATTCCACTGAACACACAAATGCCAGAAACAATTGGCTTTGAAGATTGTGACCCATATAACAGAAGCAATAATGTATGACGTGTCCTTCATCAAGTTCATTTAGCCTCATTCAGTCGTAATTGTTGATTTCTTGTTCTTGTTTCTGAAACGCTTTATCTTGTTTCTAGAAAATTCTCAAAATAAGTCACAGTGATGTTGATCAAAATAACATGACATGATTTAAAGCTCCAGTGCATCTTTGTTTTTGCTCAACTGTCCAGATTTCACATATCCTGCATTTCAATACAGACCATGTAGATTTGATTATAAGCCCCAATTTCAAATGCAGTCCACATGGTAGAAGTGGCACTGCACAACAAAAACTGAAAGGGGTGTAAAGAAAAAAGGAAAGCGAAAAAGATTATTCAATATTTTTTTGTTTGTTTGTTTAAAGAAAACATACACTGGATTAACTTTCTGCTTTATCTAGAGAGCTACAGTATATATTAATTTATGCTATTTAACAAACTATATAAAATACTAATTTTACATACTAAAATCCCATAAAAAACGTCTTTCTCTTACAATAAGCGTAATTAGCAGCACCAAATCATAGCAGGTCAGACTGTTCAGGCAAGGTAGCTAAGCCTCTAAATGAGAATTATATTATATTATGTATGTATTACATTGATTTTACAGAAGAATATTTTTCCAAAGTACAAGCTTTAAGCTTTGAAAATAAAACTGGTCAAACAATCTATTGTTAGCAGAGTGCTTGTGATCCAGTATGCACAATAGCATGGCCCTGCCACAACGGCACCTACATGAAATGGAGTACATTTAGTCATCTGTCTTCATTCATTAACCATAGAATAATACACAGTATAAACAACAGAATATGAAATAATGTTCTAATTTGTAAAATAATTTTTAACTTTTTAGATGCTTTTTCATTAGGGAGTGTGGTAAATGTGCTTCCTGTCTCATATACACTTAACATACTTTGATTTTAAAGAGATATGAAGTCCAAAGAGAATGCATTCACAGACGGCACAGAAATTTGGGCTTCAGTCTGAGCTATATCTGTGCTGGATTAAACATCACGTCAAGCTGCACATAGTCTCTGAATAAGGATGTTAAGCACATATCTCCACTTGCCTCAGATATGCTACTCATTTCTCCCTCCCTAGTGGATATATATGCAGGGCCTAATTTTCTTCTTGAGCTGCATCATCAAAATATGATTAGAGGGCTGGAAAATTCTGTGAATTTAATTTATATGCAACCTCTTTGCATGAGCAAAATCTGTTTTGGAGGGACTGTACAAAGCTTGGACTATTTTATTTAACATATCTGACACAAAATTTATTTTGAATGTATCTGTGAAATACAATTATTATTGTTGCTATTGTTATTGAATTATATCAAACATATCTGCAAAAAATTGACATCCAACACTTTAATTGGGTTTCACTTCATATGTGACTAAAAACCCATCGTTAAGGTATAGGTAGGTTATACAGCTGAGGACCGTCGTTTAACATGGCTAATGTGGCTGACACAACGGCGAGTCATTTAGTTTTTCCCTCAAAGTCTTTTCTTAGGTTAGCAAGGTCGCTCATCCTACTTGCACTCTTTACTCCATCCCTTTACTCTGAAGCTTGTACACTTCTGTAGAAAGTAAAAAGCTGTCGAGAGAGCTTCAAACACCCGCAGTCAGAGAAAATGTTTTCATCACTTCCCAGCTAAGCACAGCAGCTTTTTTTCAACAGCTCGTAGACCTTTCATGCCGCCACGCAGAGACTGGTTTTGAGGTGGGTGGGATACGGATAGTGTTTGGGGGCCAAGTGGGAGTCTGCCAATGCTACAGTTTGTTTTCTTTAGTGTGAACCGTGATGCAGATTACTTATTTAACTTATAAGTAGTATCATTATGTTAATGCAGCCCAATTGAAAAGTACCTCAGCTCGTAAACAAAAGTCACATTGGAATCTTGGGTACATCTTCAGTAATTTGGAGTAAAACAAGATTGGATTCAAGTTTCTGTAAGTTTGGAAAAGTATAGAACTCCATACCCATGAAGAAAGTGTAAGAAAAGGAGAGTATGAGCACTAAATTTGTCATCGGTACATTTTGTTGTGCTAGACTTTGCATGCATGAGTAAGTGCTATCATCATTTCGTTGCTTTATACCCGTAAAATTGCTTTTCTGTTTTTGGCCTGGGTTATATTTTCCCTCCTTATGAACCTTGCTGCAGTTTACTCTACAGAGATTTGCATTTTCAGGTGTGGTTATGTGGTGCAGTTCGAGTCAAGGGCATTTCACCCCAAATTTCCTCGAAGCACAAAAGTAAAAACGCATTTAGAGTAAATAGTGGCTCCCTGACAAGAATTACCATTTGAGCTGTCAGATGTAGGCCAGGAGGGCTATAAAAATATCTGCCAGACTTACCTCTGCCAGAGCATGCAAGTATTTATTTTAGGAAAGCAGGTAGTCAGTTCAGTGACCTTTTCTTACTTACATAACGCTGGAAAGAACACTGTTAGAGAGGAAGAAAAAGGCCAGGTGGGATTTGGTTGTAGACCAATGAATGTGTGTCTTTATCACTATTTTTAAGGTGTTTGCTAACACAGCTCAGCATAACAGAGGCAAATCAAACCAACATAGTCAGCAAGCTCCCCAAAAGCCTGAACAAAACAAAAATGTTCATATAAATGCTTCACTCCCCAGTCAGATGTATCATGTCGTATAAAATAAATGGACTCCCACAGCTGACATGACACAGAGATTTCTATGTCGGACAAATCAACCTCCATCATGCACAAACTGTCTCATCCCCCTTTGTTCGGTGCAGCAGGGGTTCATTGTGACTTTGCAACACCCGATGTGTTGCTTTCCCACACATGCTGAAACAGACATAATATAGAGACAGAATATGCCGGCCACTTGGTGCCTCAACAATACTTCAAAGTGATCCGTGTGCAACAAGCTGGGAGTGAACTAGACTGCTGTCACATCCAAGAAGCCTCTGTAGACTGATAAAAATCACTTACTCATATTTGCTTACTGGTCTTGGACACCTCTGATATGGCATCTCTTTCAACATTTTAGAATGTGCTACGATTCACCATAAATGTCCAAAATATGTACCTCAGCGGGAGCACTGTGGATTCTGTGTTTATCACATTCAAACTTACATTAAGTTATATCCCATTAAATCTCCTCTGGGGAGCTGAACTGAATTGGAGATGAACGGTGAATTATGCATCAACTGCTTGATGACATCACCCCGAAAACACACACACACACACACACACACACACACACACACACACACACACACACACAGCTCTGCAAGAGACACTGTGTCCTCTTATTGTCAGAAATTATTCACTTAAAACGTTTTTGCTATGAATCATACAAGCTGTAATTAGAAGATCATGGCAATGCAATCTTTCAAGTTAAGCTCGTCCTCTGTAAAAGGTGTCATGAAAATGACCACCTTTTTTGTTCACACTGTATTCAGTATCATTATTCACGCACAGGAACAAATTAAAACATGTATTATTGGTTTAATGGGAAGGGTCACGCTTTGTTAATCTGTGTGGTACACTGTAATAACTTTGTCATGTTGAAATGTGTTTTGCTCTGTGCTGTTTGGTACTCTGTGTTTGGTAGGCAGTAATTGGAGAAGGGCTTCAAGGCTTCCTCCAGTGACCTCATTACCCCAATTAAATCTGTAGCCTTCTCTGAAAACAGTCCATCTCACAAAGTGATGTCTGATTATCACTCCCAGTGCAAATGAGGTTGAGATATTCAGCAGAGGAAGCAGGGCAGCGACATATGGCTCTGCCTTGTACAGTTTGCTGCACTGGCTTTTTCCTCATCATTTCGTTTAACCAAAAAGAAAATGATTACATTTGAAATAATCATAAAAAGTTAAATAGAAGAGAAATGTTTTAATTACACTAATAATTACACTAGAATTCTTCATCAATACCAATGACTCAAGGATTACTCACACAAAATATTTGCAAATATTGGTTCGTTTCCAACAACCAGGAAGACCTTGTCACACTTTTTGCCACATCTTTGTCCTGTAAAAGCAGGAAAGGTGTTGGGTTTGTTTGTTTCTTAAAGAAGATCTGCCAAGCTGGGCCCAGATTATAAGTCTACCAGTGCTCTTTTGAAAGTTTAATTATAAGAAACTTTCTTTTAGACTACAAATTTTCTAAAGTCTGAAACAATCTGCAGGAAGAACCATTATTATGCATAATGTCTCTCATGCACTCTCTGTATGCAACCCAGTGCAGTGTATTTACTTTACCTCCTTTTATTTAAGTGTCCGGATTCTCACTTTAAAATAAATTCATAATATATTTCAAATTCAAATTTTCTATAGGTGCTGCAGTATCGTTACCATGAATTCTCTTGGCTATGATAATCATGTACAGTACTTTGTGCTAAAAATTATACAACACTGAGGTTTGACTGATCCTGCAACATTGTACTGATGTGAAATAATGATTCATGAGTGACTGAAATTTACTGCTCACTTGAGAGTAAACTATATGTTTATGTGTGTTATAAGAAATGAGGGAATGATTTTGGACATGTGATGTGTTAAGGTCATATTGTTCAGAATGTCATTGTGAGTAGCCAGGTCAGAAAATCCGTTCCTGTCAGTCAGTTGTAATTCTAACTCTGAGATATCAGGAATTTATGACAGCAACGACATCTGTCACTCGGTGACAAGAAATCCACAAGAATGAGGAAAGAATAGCAGAAGGAAGGGAAACAGTGGGAATGTAATCCCTGTGAGCCAGATGACCTTTTCACTTGATGTTTTGAAGCATCTCTAATGAGGTATCCGACTCCACTATGACAATGTGATGATAAGATGACTCACGTTTGTCAGTGACAAGCCACCTTAACTGTAGAGCATAGATGAGCTTTTAATCTTGGTCACAGGTATATATTAAATTGGTGTTTAAAAATAGCTTTGACTATGTTGCAGCCAATTGGAACTGAGGATTGTCATATTTATTTTATGAATGAATCATCTTATACAGGTGTGTTTTGGTCCTATAAACTGTTAATTATCAGTATTTTAGCACTGTTTATTCTCTGCTCCTCCTGTTAGCAAGTATAGAGCTTAGTCTGTGATTTCTTGAGCAGGGTTGCATCACTAATACCTTTTGTAAGGTATAGTCACATGTGATCAAACATTATTTCAGTCCTGCAGATGTTTTTAAAAGCCCATCGTTTGGTTTAGTATTCATTTGAGTCATTAAATAAGATGCTTTAAAAACATTTCTCCTCATCTCATCATCTTTCCACCACTTCAGGGAGAACAACTTCACACGCTACACATTTACATAAATACCAGCTTCACTTTGTCCTTTCAACTTATTCTACTTCAAGATCTAACTGAGATTCTCTACTTTTTTGTTGTTGCAGATACTGTTGTGCAGTTTTTTTTCCAAAGGTTTTACTTAATAAAAGTTAAGCAGATATTGTTTTTACCATAAATTCATGGAGATTCATTCCAAAAGAGCTACTTCTCCACACTAACAAGACAAACTTAATCTCAGATTAATGGTTCAAATGAAAATTTCAATGTTTCACAACAGTTTATGATCCTGTTTTTAATACAAGTTTCATAAACTGAGTTTCACTTTTATGTAGTTAATTGTTTTTTGTAAGCACTAATGACATGTTTTCAACCCAGTACATCAGAGGATGTGTCATTTTTAATTGGAACAGTAGAGAGCGTCATACTGTTGATGTCAAGTGGAAATGTATTCCTAAATTGTCAGGTTTGAGAACATTAGAAAACAGCCTTGTTTTGAGCTTGGTGATGATGTTTTTAAGTTTAAAGACTGGATTTGATTTACAAAAGCCTATATTGGAACATAACTAAATAATCCTACCTGAAACCTACCAGGAGTTTCTGAATTTTTACATGAGATCATGAGATGTCGATGAATTTTGAATGTTACATCACATGAATGGATTTATTCTAACACCACACCACTGCTCTTTTAGGCTTTCACCCAATCCCTCAAACCAGCAGAAAAATTGTAGCAAACAATCAGCCCTGCTTAGACAGTTGTCCTCAAAGTTGCACAGTAACTAGTTTGAGTTGAGGCCATTTGCAGACGACATCCTCAGATAGAGGGGGGGAATCAATGCCGTGTTTGTCCACTTCTTTGCTCATTAAGGAACCTCTATTCACATCAGGGTCAGTACATGACAAAGAAAGCTCACAAGTGCACATTTTCAGTCCAAGGAGGGTGGTTATTCTCCTCCTCAAAGCCCTCCCCTCATCGAAATTCGCCTCACAGAAACGCAGTGCCAGAGGCCAAAGTCTTGACAGGGGTAGCCCAGTGAGGGGGAAATCAAACGAGTCCCTTTTTGACGGCCTGACTGGCCGACAGCAAGGCCCACTTACCTACAAGTCCGTAATCTGTATCACACCTTTGCAGTTCTGGAAGAAAGCAAACCAGCCTTACTGTCCATTCATCATCTTTAGTGATTCAGGGTTTGTCTCTAGCCTGTTGGATCTGAGTCCTCAGTTACTCATAAATACTGGTAACACCTGAACTGCACAGATTGAAATCCTTTCAGGCTTTTCAGTTGACTTGTCACATTCATCTTAGTGTGTAGTTAATATTGAACAGAAAAAAAGATTATGATTAATATTGATACAGTGGAATGAATATGGAGTCAGATGTGGATATACTTCATATAATGTAAACTCAGCCCATTGAAAGGCCTATTTTATACATTTCTCAAAAGAGACCTGTTTGTGAGTGCAGTTGAAGCATCTGTGCTTTTCTGTTTTATCAATGTAATGAAAACAAGGTTGTCTTCATAAACCTACCAGAAGTAGACAGGGAAAAAATATCTAATTTGGTGGTAATGGACCAGAGCATTTGGACCATTTTCTGTTACAGATGAAGGTCTGGTCCTGGGAATAAGGAAAAGGGGTTTTGTTGGCCTGCCCTCTTTTTCAGATTATTCCACACTGTGGAATTCTGTAACTACTGACTGTTTAAAATGATTTTTTTCTGCACAGTTACAACACTTAATCTTTTCTCATATTAGTCTTTACATCCATCAGAATTTGCTAACTGGTTGAATTAATTTCTTGTCTTTCCACAAATATAAGTATGTTGATACAAGGAAGAATTAGCTCAACTGACAACTCTATAATGCCAAAGAGGCATACATGTAATTATTATGTTCTATGATTATTAATTATTAACTATTTAGTAGTCTGCTCATAACAAGCTTTGATTCCTCATGATCACACAATGACTTTGCAAGAAAGCCGCTGCACACTCTTTCACACACAATTATACTGTAGCCTAAATTGAAGGTTGTGGACTAATGACTTTTTATTGTCTCATTAAATTAAGAAATTTGTAATCTTCATATTTTTATGATCACAGTAAAGAAAAATCTACATACATTTCTGCATGTCCTATGTGGCCTATTGTAGCTTCTCTTTGAAATCTGAGTCGGTTGCTATATATTGACTTCTTTTATGCAATAATAACATGCTTAGACTCAAGTGACTTGTTAAGGAGAGAATTTTTTTACAGTGCATTTCAGACCTATTCTGCTATTTCCATTGGGCGGCAGTGCATCTATCCTCAAACTGAAGCTGCACTGCATTGCCTGTCGGCCCATGTGCTCCATTCAGGACTATATAAGCCACTAAAAATAATTCCCACATTGCGAATTTATCTCTGGAAACAGGTGCATAATGAGGATGAGTTTCCTCAAGGGCGCCTGTCGGGAAGGTTTCAGCCAGTGCGCCATGCAGAGGATGAAGACCCCAGAGGAACGCAGGTCTGATTGGGAGCGTTCATAGTGGTGGCACCGTCAGGTCTGATAGAATAAGGAAACAACGCCTCCGGTGTATTCTTCAAAATAAAAGCCGTACGGGAAAATGCATGTTTGTGTTGAGAACAGCCCCGAATACCAAAGAGTAACCAAGGAATGTGTTCAAATGGAACGTGCTGAGGAATGAACAGACTCGCCAAGAAAGATAGCCTTTTCAAATTAAGTCTTATGATGAACATCTAAACGGCTGATGTTGCGTACTCCCTACTCGTGTGTGCTTTTATTTTGATGGCAAATACCACCCTGTCGTGTGCTATCATGATAAACTTATGCTAACTTGACGCTTCTCGTTGACACAGCGGCACTCTGAGGGAGAGAGAGAGAGAGAGAGAGAGAGCATCCGATGTATCTTTTTCTGCACATCACTTTGGAAATTTGCGCTCGTGTAGTCCTGCTTAAAGCGGTGCTCACCTGCCGGGGCTGTGTGGTTGTGAGCGGCTGAGCAACTGATTTAATAGGATAATCAGACTAATTGCTTCCTCTGATATTGCCCTCCATTGATTGTGTCGACCGTTCCCCTAATCACTGACATGATTTTCTGCATTTTCGTCTCTCCTGCTGTTTGAAAGTGACCGGCGGCAGGTGTTTTTTTGTGATCTGATTTGTGCCAGTCAAGGCTGGCAATATGTAATTTTGGGATAGACGCTGCGTTTTTGGAGAAGTGGACTATCTCACAACTGGGATTCCTTGTTTTTAAAACGTTACTGCTTTACTCTGTAGACCAAAACAGATTCTGATACACCGTGATGGTGTGGGGCTATCAGAACTGACAGCAGAGTGTACGCTATCATTGGGAAACTGCTTGAGGGTAAGTTCAATTTATTTTTTCATCTTAAGGTTCCCAAAGTTGCTCAGATGCATATGCTGCCTTGTGTGGACATGTTTAAACCAGTTTGTCGATTAATTTGGATGACACGGACAATGCATATATTCACAGATTTGCATCGCCTGCTTATCAACCGGCTTTAACAAACGGATTCATGATCTCCTTATATGCGGCACTTAAATGCGCATTTGGAGCGAGCATGTTTTTCCCTCAGTTACGCATGAATCCCAGACGCTCTTTTTGCTTTAGTTGCGGACGGAGCCTCCTCAGTGGAGCAGTTCACGGCTGCAGTACGACAGTGGAAGTGGACTGCTGAAGTATTCTTCAGTAAAACCTAATTATCCACGCAGGGCAGTTAGAGTGTCAGTGGACACGAGCTGTTAATTTTACACCTTATTTTTTTTCTCGGCGTTAATTGTGTAACACTGTGCGCATTTGCATTTCGCCCTGGTGCGTCAGCAGTATGTGTGTTTGTGAAATGTGTATGTTTGTGTATGTGCCCCTGTAGGAGCGCGCGCTTGCGTGCGTGTGTCCGTGGGTGTTTTGCGAATTTGTGCACATGTGCGCATCGCTTTCTACGCGCACACCCAAAGTGCGAGCGTGTGTGTGTCAGAGGAGGGAGGCCAGAAGAACCCGGGCTTAGTTATTTCAAATTATTTCTGCTGAGTGATTGCTTGGCGAGTCAGCTCTCTCTGTGCCGCTCCTATTTGCTAGTATTTCCTCTCCTCTCTTTCCTCTCCCGTTTCTCTCCCCTGCTTGGATGGATGATGGCTTATGATTGTCCAGATGGATGCTGGAGCTCCACTCTGGCTCTGACCAGACTGGGCTTTGCCACTTAGACATATTTGGGAATCAGGAAGTGATACTGATGTAAAGTTGGAGCAGATGCTGGCTTATCAAAAATAAACCCTCTTCTCCTACTATAGATCAGAGTTACAGGAGGTACTGTAGCGTTGTAAGTTGCATCTCATCATCTTATCAAGCAACAACTGATGCAGAAATGCTACTTTTGTTATGCAATTTTTTAAATCTGTTACAAACCCTCCTCTAAGCCAGAAGCTTACAGGCAGTGTATGCTTCACACTCAACCATCACCTCATTAATCGCATATGATTTCATAATTTTGTTAACAGTAACATTTACTCACCATTTCAACTGCTCCAAAATCGACTTGCATCATGGTCTGCACTAAATCTTTCCACTCCAGCTTCTTCTTGACACATTGTGCTTTAGGTGTTTCTTCTCGGTTTATGATGTTACTATAATACTATCTTTATTCATCTCCAACATCTGGGGTTAAGCTTTGCCACAGGAGCAACACAGCACATGAATTAATAGGTAAGTGGCAGTGGCCACTTAACGGAAGCCCTGCAGCTACATATTGAGCTGAGTCGAGTGCTCTCACACAGAAATTGATTTAGACAGAGATTATGTCATCCAGCATTGGCACATTTTTTATGCTGGTCAAGTTTACCCAGCGGCATTGAATTCCTCCTCTGCTCTCTGATGAATTAAGTGTAGCTTTAAAGAGAGCATGTTAATGCACCAATGAAGTTGTTGTTTCACTGGCGGGTTTATTTCAAGTATCATTTTCAATACTTCATCAGGGTTAAAAAGCATTTTAACACTGACAGCACATTTGAATGCGTCAATTTATTAGAAAACTCAGTGCTTGAATTTCCACACAAGTTTCCAGTTTTACAACAGTGTCATGGAGTTGCTATTACGTATTCAGTACAATGAAATGCTTGTTAATTGTGGTGTTACAGTATCGTGATGTTTCATGAAATGTCATTGTCAGCCATACAAAATGATCAGCTTTCACTTTACCCTCTAATAACTGACATTTAATCTTATTTTCCTGTTTCATGAGGCAAACACCACCTGTCTCACTAAAATAAACCATGACAAACATTTGACTCTGTTCAGCTTGCAATGCTTTTTCTGGTAGACAGAAGGATCTGAAGACATCGCAAGCTTTTCCCTTTCCTCTCTTGATTGATACTTTTAATTTTCAAGGAGCTGTCACCAAGGCCGATTGGCCTTGGCTTTGCAATCAAGGGGCGGACCGTCAAAGGCTTTCAAATGAAAGAGTTCATTAATGTGGTGGAAATAAGAGTTGTCTCGCTGTGGAGTATTGGCTCTCTGTGAGGAATGATTGGGGCAATTGATGAGGATTTGTGAGGAAGAATGTTGGAGAGGAAGTTGAGAGGGGGCCATCTCAATCATAGCTCTTAAATCACATTAGTAAGACTCAAGGGGAAATGGAAATAGTGAGAGGTGATCAAACTTGTGTGTTGACGTATGTGTGTGGCCATGTGTATGTGTGCAAATATCATAAATGTTGTGCTTCAGCTTGAGCACCTTCCTTTCATGGGTGGCACTGCTGCGCCGACTTATTGACTGTTGTGAAATCTGAGTATTAGAAGCTGTGGACTACATGCTTAACAGATGCGCTCTCAGTTAAGTCTTTTGAAAATCCAATTCCCGTGAAGATGAGATTGCTCTTTCCACATGCCTTGTTCTATTTTCCATCACAATCATTCGGCATTGATCTGATCTTATTTTTGTTGCAGCCATCATGTCTTGAATTGACAAGTAAGGTAGATCCGGTAGATTACAATATGTCTGGGCATGCCACCTTGCCTGTACAAAGCAGAATCAGGACTACAATGCAGGGTTGAATATCAAAATTTCAATCTCTCCATGCATTTTTAGACCTCACTCAAATAATATTTTCAGTTATTTTCCATTCATTGTTGTAGCTCAGTTTAGGTGCCACATTACAGTAGGAAACCTTCCTTTTTGTCTTGTGAACCCTTTAAAAAGTAGCAGTGTCTTATTGTGATTCCCATCACAGGTCGCAGGTTGCTGCAACCGAATAGCCGTTTCTTATCTTCTCAGTGTGTTACGTTTAAAGAATTTTTCAGAGGCCTGAAGTTGTAAAATTGTGTAGTATTTTACAAAAAGAAAAAAAATTGTAACAGGAATATATTACTTCTTTTTTCTCACCACGCTAATTATCTGGAGATCCTGCAGATTTATCTTGTGACCTCTTGGTGCTCCTTACCTCACTTGGAACCAATGTTTTAAATAATAAAGCTAGTGTGTGGACAAAGATGGAGACATAAATTATTAGAACGAGAATTGCAGTAGAGTGAATTTTTGGGGACTTTATAAATGAATCCAGGCAAAATATAATTGTTATATGCTTCGTTTTTATGATAGTAATTTGACAGAAATATAATCAACCATTTTGAGAATGTAGCATTAAGTGAAATCATCTTGGGTTTTCAGAACTTGCAATGAGCATGTGTTACATTTTTGGGCTTTTCTTACTCTAAAAAGTGATGAATTGATTAATTGCATTTTTTGTGATCATGTCCTCTGTCACCAGTGCCGTTGTAGGGTGGACGTTATGGCGATATATACAGTGAGACGATATAAATCTGTCAGCCGCAAGATATTTTGCCAGACTGTTTTGACCGTGGTAGCTCTCCCTACGGGCGTATGAGACCATTGTAGCTAATGTTGCAGGACTGTTTTATGGCATTGTTGGATTTTTGCATCAGTGTGTGGCAGCTTACTTTGATTTATGACATTTAACTTTCCCAATTTGCCAAAAAATAGGATCACCATCACCATCACCAGGATCTGATTCATTTTATCCATAAACTATTTTTTAAATCTTCCAGAAAATGTATTATGTCACATTTGTATATATTGCTATTGGATATAGCATGACATATAGTATGTCTTGAAAGTTTATCCATATTGCCTATACCTAAATTATAGAATCTATACGCTATATTTTCTGATCTAAAGCCAAAACTTTTTATATCCTACCTGGTGGATTCCAGCAAGGTTTCACCCATTCAAGTACAGAGCGGTCCATAACAGATGTCATTATACTCAACTCTATAACCATAATGTATGTTCTGTCAGGTCACATCAACAAAGACGCATGGGTTGTCCTCTATTCTCTTTCCTGCAGAGGTTGGAAACTCAACCCTCGTGGCCCTTTCAGAACAAATTTGAACTGCAGTTGCTCATTGATGGGAAACCAGACTGTATGGAAAAATAAATTCACTGTGTGGCCCTTGATCTCTCAGTGCGTTTTCATGGTATTATTCAGCAGTGAGGTATCAGAAAGAATGCTCCTCCTTGCAAATTATTTTTATGGGCCACTTAGTTTTAGAACTTGATCTGAATGTCTTCATGTATGAATGTGAACTGATCTGAGTGTCTGCTGCTGCTATACTCTCTGCTTGTAATAGCATTTTAATCTCAACAGCGCTACACTTAATGCAACATAAAAAAGGATGGTGATGGCATAATTTCCAACTGTCTATTTACATTGCTCTTGAAAAACAGATGCAAGCCATTCTGTGATTGCTTGTGTCTCAAAGCATAAAGTTGACCATAATCAATTCCAATTTAAAAACATTTATTTTCACATTTGTTACAGCAGAAAATAAAAAGACTCAGGGTCAGCCACTGAGTAGCTTGCCCTGGAGCTTAAATGTTGTGCTGGTCAATTGTAACACAGCTAAAATGAAGAGAGAGGTGATGAAATACTCATGTTGCACTTCCTCTGATGAAACAGCCATCTGAGGCATGATCAATTACCTCAATATACAGTATTTTTCTTTGCTAGGGGCAAGTGACGTATAAAATGAATGTTTTTCCTCCTCGTTTTAATCAGCAGTAGAATGAGAAGCCCATTGCTATAAGCAAGGGACGGAATTATCATTTTCATCCTTTCTTTTCAGCCCACTGTCATCGTGCCATGTCTGGAGGTGATCCTCTGAGGCCCATCCAGCCTAGAAAGATGAAGTTGATGTGTTTTAGATAGCTTTTGGAGAGATGTGGATAGAGGATGGAAATTGCATGCCAGGGGAAGCAAAATGAGCAATTTTTCCTCCCATTTCCCCTCCTCTCTTCAACGGATCTGTGCTTACTCATTCATGAAGGCTTTGTTGTGACATTCCATACATTGGTGAGGAGATAAAAAATCACACAAAATGCCAGTTGGCAGGGGAAAAAGAGATGTAGACTACATTATTGTGCAAGCTAATGCATTTGCAGGATAACAGCATAGCAAAAGAGATGCAACTCAAACGTTATCAAAACACTACCACAACTACCCATCTTTATTCACACTATGACCTGTGTTTTAAGTGGCTGCTGTTGAGATATTAGGGGAATTCAATAGAGCCCTTTACAAGACCTATTTAGATAGTGTGTCTACAAAGGCTTTCAAGCATTCACTGAAATGCTCAAACTTTTTCATACAGCAGCAACATGAGTGGGAAACATGGACACAGCTTATTTGCATACAGTATATTATTTGCATACATAGATACGCTCAGCAGGATTCCTGACAGTGTTTGCACCAATTTCTCCTCTCTGTGCCAGAAAGAACCTTAAATACAGCAACCACATCAAGGGATTCATAGTGAGTCAAGCACTTGATTAGCAGTTCCTCATTTGTCATTTGCCACCAGACATGAGACCTGGGGCAACAAATTATTTACAGGTGATCTTATACATATATGTCACTCTGCCTCTAGTACAAGATATGCCTGCACAATATTTATGCACTGTGTAGCTCCCTAAAATGGCAAAAAATAGCATGTACATCACTTTTTACTAAAATCCCACAATGCAATTGTTAACCTTTGCTAAATGTGTAAATAAACATAATGCAATAAACCACCTCTCAGTAATAATAAGTGTCATAAATCGCATTTTACATCTTATTATAGAGTAAAATATTGAGTGTTTATTATGTAGGAGTTGTGCCTGGGTAGTTTCTGACTCACCTGGAGTAAATTAAGACTGAAAATAGCAGTACCTTAAAAAAAAATTAATATATTAATTAATTCTATTAATAAATTAATAGACGGATAAATTAAAACACAAACGGCTGTATAGGTGTGTTACTACATATACAGGTAAGGAGATAAAATTACATATTCTGGTAAGGTAAAGCCAGTAGTTATATATAATAATTAACAGAGATGAGATGATGATACAAAACAGAGATGTGCTAATAAGTTAATAAGTATATACAGTTTGACCTGGTTCACTTACATGCTTGGCTGAACACCCTGAGTTTTGGCATCATCTATTTTCAAACATAACGATTCCAGTAATAATCAAATCCCCAGTTTAGCTAATAAAGGTCTTAATTGTATGCTGCTAAAACATCCTATGCATCACAGCTGAGGGGGTTACCGATGTGCCTTCCTCCCAGCCAGAGCGTGGCTCTGTTTCCCCCCTGCTGGACCAGACCCACAGAGACCGGCTCTCAACAGGGTTCTTGATTTATGGGCCACTTTACAAGAAGGGCCTGGGGACGCAACACTCCTTGTCCTCCGATATTGAATCTCGGCTGCCTACCATGGAGATGTGGGTCGTCTGTTATTGTGTGAAAGCTTATTTGCATTGCGCCGTTAAGCTCTCAGTGGTAACTACAACATGTCTGCTCACCTTAGCAGTTAAGTTTATTTTTGCTTGCAGTGCTGTTTGGTTCAGACATACAAGGGACATTTTCAGAGAAAAGGTGCAGTGAAGACAAATAGCTTTCACATTGACAGGTTTGTGTGTGTGTGTGTGTGTGTGTGTGTGTGTGTGTGTGTGTGTGTGTGTATGTATACATATGCAATGTGGTTATAGACCCTTGAATATATATAACATATAAACAGTTTGTTTTCCAAGTGCTGTTTGCTCACCTGTCCCTATGGGAAGTATGCTTTGCTTTGCTTGGTTTAAATATCAACATAAAACATCTTGCCTGCAATGATACAGTATAACGTATATTTCAGTCAAAGAATTTAGAGGCAACTTGCTACACGTCCATCTTGATCCTTGAAAGCTGAAGTACAGTACTTTAAAGCAGTGTTCAACCTCAACATACAAAGGCAGATACATTTACTACAATTTCAAGTATGTTATCTTTTTAGAGGAAATACTTATTCATTCAAAGGCTTTGTTTGTTATTGTTGGCGTTGACTGGATTATACATTTGTTCTGCTTTTGGCTCAAGTTGATTCTTCCTTGTGGTCAATTTGATAAAAAAAAGAAAAATAAGCAAGATAAATAGCAGCCTTAATGATTATAGTTGCTCTAGGGTAGGCATTTATTAACTTGTGTTAATAATCTGACAATCCTCTTTCATTCCCCCTTAAATCAGCCCACAGTTCTGCTGCTTAGACAGACAGTATATTCAGCTGAAGTGATTTGGCAAACTACAGAATCTACCAGGGCATTATTACTCATTTTTGTAGGCTTTTACTTTCCACATTTTTATCATTTGAGAACATTTATGTTAGACATTTTATTGATTGCTGCTCATGTTTCTCTTTAATCTGTAAAAAGCTGCTGTCCTACTTCCTTTAAAGAACAACTGAAAAAAAAGACATCCAATGAAATCTTTTCCTACTGGTGTGCTATAAAATATGCAGTGTTTTTTTACTTTCTTAAAGTCAGAGGTCCTTGAAGAGCTCCGACTTTGATGCTCTCCAATGAATAGCATTAGCATACTGTAGAGTTAGCTAGAGACTCGGCGGTTCAGCAGCAGATCAGTCTCAGTGTCACAGATTTAAATTTTAGGTGTTGAGTAAAAATGTGTGTTCCAGGTTGTGTTTGAGGGAGATAAAGAGAGAAATGCTTCAGCCCGTGAATATCTCATTGTTGCCACTGGAAGTCTCTACCTCGGCTTGATGAATTTTCATTTCAGTTAGCAGTGGGAATGTTTTTCTGAAGTGCACCTATTGCTGCTATAGATAGCTAATGTTAGACTTCAGATAACCCTGCAGCATGAAGTTTTACAAGTGCCATTCAGCAGCCACTGTAGCATGCTTCCTTTCGAGGTGAATCCTATTTCAGACCTTGAACTCTGACCGTGTTTGAGAGTTTGATTGACATCAGGGGGAGAAAAGACATGCGCTTCATTTTAACTGGCTTTCTGGATTCTGTTACTAAAGTAACTTTGAGAAGGAGCTAATCCAAGTCAATCGACACGGTTCTTCTCACATAGCTGCTGTGAGAACAAGTTGTTGGATGTGCCTGGTATTCGTGTTACCCTAACATAAGTGTGCAGTGGCTGTTCTAATAATATAAAGGGGTTTAGCTGCAAAAATTTGACTGTCAAAATGTCTCTACTGTCCACTATGTGCTACATGATCTGCAAAATTGATTGCCGATAAAAATGTTTACAAAAGAAGGCTATTTTTAAGCTAATGGTATCCTTTCAGCAATAGAGAAGGATCTTCAGTATTAATTTAGCAGTGTGTGAATCATCACTGTGCTATTTTGCTATAAACCCATATCCATAACAGTGAATTGAAACTTTCAGACAGTTTGAATTGCAGATTTACTGTCCATAGCAGCTGTGAGTGAACAAACAGCTCTTTGACACCCCTAATAATTATCTGTGTTTTGAAAAATCAACATCTATTAACACTGGGAAATTTGCTGTGCAGATGCTACAAATTGGTTTAATCTTCAAAATCACATCAACACATTTTTATAGATAGTTATGGAGACAGTCAACTTAGTAAAACTCAGATATTAATCACTTTCATGTCAAAATACTTTGCATAAGAATTTAGTTCCCAGAATACTGTATTCAGTGCTGCCTTAATGTCTCATGATACTGCCTCTCATGTCTTCTCCTCGTCCTCTCTTCTTCTCCCTGTTCTAGCGTTCATTCATCCTCTCTTCCCCTTTCACCTCTTCCCCTTAGTGATTCCAGCAGGCTCTCCCTCAGCCCTCTCACCACTGGCCTGGAATATCCAAAGAGAGAGCTCCGTTCATTTAATGTCATCCTTATTTCCCTGACAGCCAGGCAGGATAAAGAATCTAGTTAGCAGGCAGCTCAGGGAATGGGACTAAGAATTGGACGTGACTGCAAAGATAGTTTGTATGTGTGTGCACGTTCCTGTGTGTCCACAGACTTCACTGAAAGTGCTGTGGCTAACAGTTCCCAAGACCAAAAATAAAAAATATACATTATACATTATATGCTTTATCTGCCATAGTTCACCTACAGAAAGTGGTTTCTGTCACTTCCTCTGGCTTTGTAACTATGGAGGTCAAATATAAAGCTAAAAGCTCAGTTAAATTTTAAGGCCAGTTGTTTATTTGGCCATTTGTTGGGTTCAACAGTCCTCATTTCCATAGTAGAGATATTGTATGAAGATTTAATAAATGTTGGGGAATTCTTCACAGTAACAGCATCACAGCAACAAAAGATTTTTTAAACCCAAAGGCAGAGAGTTTGTTGTAAAACTCTGAAACCGTCATTTTTGAATAGAAGAAACACGTTAGATAAATTGTATGCCATAGTGACTGACAGTGAATGTGAATTCAAACTGGCAGCTGGTAATGATAATGTTGCTTTCATGTTTTCCTTGTTAGCTCATTTACATCTTTGGAAGTTATACTGATGACGGTGCAACTTGTGCTGAACTGCATAAGTTGTTCAGTGGGAAGTTGAAGAGGAGTACACTGCAGTGTATTATAATTACCATTTGACCTGAACAGGGACACAGCTACCACCGAGAACACTCAGGTTATGTGTCCTCAGTATTGTTTCTTGGAATTTGGGCATTTTGATTCTGATATCTTTTAGATTCATTGTCAGATTTGAGTTTTTTAGCCCCCAAAATAAGTTCAGTTAAAATGATTAGTATTTCTCCACATTAATAATATTTGTGCAGTTATGACTTTGGCTTTGAAACAGCATGTAGAGCATGGTATAGGGCATTATATTTGAACAGTTAAACAAATTTCGAAAATGTAAAGAAAACACTGTGGAGAAAATAAAATCCTGGTTTTTGCCTGATTAGTAATAATTTTGCATCACCATGAAAATTAACAGAGCTCAACATATTATAACTACTAGAAACTCACATTTAAAACCTACGTCACTGTGTGGCAACTTGGATATCTGCTATATTACAAACTGTTTCTGAAAAGTGTAAGAAATGACACAAACATGTCTTGTCCTCTATTTTATTCTCACCACACAAAGCAGCTAAATGTTGCTGCACACAGTTTGTGTCTTCAATTGTTTCTTATTCATCTCTGAATTATGCTTGTGATGATTTACATAGTCTTTTTTCTCACTGTTTCCGGGGAGGAAATGGACTGTGCATATTTTTACACTAACGCAGAATAAACATTTATTTTCAGACAATTACCGTGTTAAATGTTTAGAGATGTTGATTACATTCAAGAAGCGACCTCTTCTCTCCTCCTCTCTCACTTCCTCCATGCATGTCAAGAACATGGAGGCTTTTGGTTGCAGGGTTATTAGATAATCTGAAATGGAATAATTCAGTGAGGAGAGCACAGACTCGTGTGGGTGTATGTGTGCGTCAGCCAAGGGTGTAAGGGCTTGAAGAGTATTCCTCACAAATAGAAATGTTAATAACTCACCGAGCAGAGTAGCAATTTTCTGACTAGAGGTAGGAGGAAGGGGGCAGAGGGGTGACATGGGGGAGAGGTGGGGGAGTAATCGCAGAGACAGAGAGGATGTCTGTTCATACCGAAACTCCAAGTGTCGCAGTTCTAATGAATTTTTTCATTTTCAATCTGGATATGTGATTCGAGGCACTTACTTAAGAGCTTGAATCAGAATTTGTTGTCATCAAGGCTGCAGCTAGGTTCCCGGAGGCCTTTAAATAAAACTGCTCTTTTTTAAGTATGTATAAAATACATTCAGAAAAATAAAATGAATAGTCCTATCATGTTGAGATTGTTTCAGTTTTACACCTCAGTTCTATCAAAACTTCGAGCCACAGAACGGAAATTTTTTCCAAACGAGCAGGAGAGGTGTTGGTACAAAAAATGGATGCCTGATATTGCTTCTTGCTGTCAGTTCCCATTGGTATCTGATGTGGGTAACATCCTACAAAGATATGAACAGTCATCTAGAAACATCAGATATGAGCAGTTGTTCAGAATTGAGCACGAAGGCCTTCAGTATGAACAGCCTGAGAAAATGTGTGACAGAGAAAGAGAGACTTGAAAAGAGAGATCCGTATAAATCATCATCTTAATATCCATCTGGCGAGCTGCAGTAAAGCCGCACTCGTCGATTGCTGAAATTGTTTGTGTGTGAGTGTGAGAGGGAGATGCATTCCTCAGGGCTAATTCTGAGCCCCGAGAGTGTTGAGAGAGTGCCCCATTTCTCTGGCTGAACCCTCCTCGAAAGTAATTGAATTTTGGATGAATCCGCTGAGGAGGAAACACTGTCAGGGAGGGGAGAAAGTGGATGCTTGAGGAAAAAAAAAAACAATCAAAGAATGAGAGGCAGGTGACAGCACCTCTTGGATGAGCTTCTCTTTAAAGAATGGCACACTGAGATGCTTGACAGGATAAGCTTTCATTGTGGGGTTTCTAAGGGAGGACTATTTTTTTTTTATAAGATTTCATATTTTTGGACATCTAGTATCCATTCATTTGTTGAAGAGGGATAACTCTTGCTTTTCTGCTCTATTGTGTTCCTGATCATATCTCTTGACAGTTAGACAGCTGCACTGAATCTTTCACTTATCACTAGCTAATAACCATGTGCCAAAAAGTAAGATGATAGTGCCAATAATACATTGACACCCCTTTCATGATTACTGATAACAAATTGAGTGTTCGACCTCGATAAGCCCTTGAGTTGCTTGTTTCTTCAAACAGGTGGCCACCTTCTTAAATAGACATTAGCATCAGGAGCAGAAAATGGAAGATAAACCACTATCATTTAATGTGTTTGGGGAAACACTTCAGTAATCTGGTAGAAAAGGTAGAACAATGAAATCATCGCAATATTTATTCAACCATTGCTGGTGGCCACAAGCCCTCTCCTCCCCCTTGAGAGCACCTTTCCTTTCTTTTCTTGTCAGCTTAATCTCAGCTAATTAAAAGACCCAGGTTATCAGTAAAATCAGTTGTTAAATTACGGACCGATCGAACTGTAGCAGACCTACGGTTTTGAGTTCAGGGACTTGGATATGGCGCCCAAGAGAACCATAGCAACAATGTTCAATGTGCGTCAACATTTTTTTCATAAATAAGCTGATTATCCTGTAATGATACAGACAACTGTGGTAAGGGCCTCATCCAGAGCCTAAAATGTGGCTTTCAGTTGAGTTGGTGGAAGTGTATAACAGAACCAGAGCGAGATGGAAAGTGGTCATTGTGGACACAAAGTGAAAGCATTAGGTACAGTCTCGAATCTCACTGCAAATAAAAGCCACATAGACATGTGGCGGGCAATAATGGATTACAAAAGCAAGAATGCCTGCATCAATACATGCGAGACCTGGCTGCCGAATGAGCTCAACACCTTTATATGCTTCCTTTGATGTCCTCAACAGAGGACCTGGCCCTTGTGTATACAGACATGAGATAGACCCTGCTGAGAGTGAATGTGAAACTGGCTGTGCACTAAACACATGTGCCCAGTATTTAGTTGATGTCTTAACTGCAATATTCGACACATCACTCTCACAGGAAAACTCCTGATCTGCCACAGAACAGCGACCATTGTCCTTCTACTTAAGAAGTCTGCATCATCCTGCCTCAGAGATTACCAACCTGTGGCACCCAGCCACATCATTCTGAGGCGCTTTGAGAAGCTTGTGGGCCAGCATGTCAAAGATCCTCAACTATACTCCACTCAACCCTCACACCTTAAAAATAACAGCACCTATGTCTGAATGTTGCTTGACAAGCTCCGCAGTCCTGAGTACTACCTTATGTAACTGGATTCTGGACTTTCCCATGCAACAACAGACCACAGACAGTTTTGGATAGGCAGACACGCTCCCACTGTGAATACTGTTGATACATGTGCTGTACAGTGTGCTCCAGGTTCCCTCAAACTTCCAGAGAGAGGTAATCTAAAGTATCCCGACTGGCCACATGACAACCTGGCACCACTCACACGAGGCCCAGGACCTGGAGTTGATGTTGAAATCCACCCAGAATATCATCATTATTGTATCGCTGCCCAGCATTGGTGAGATGAGGTGCATGCACAGAGCCCACACAACAGTTACGGACAGCCTAGTCCAGCCTGAGTTTGCTCATCCTGCCATTCATCTGGCAGGAGATGCACAAGAATCTGCTGACTATGGGGCAGCTTCTTCCCTCAGGCAGTAAGACTCCTCAACACCACTTTAACTCCCCCACACCACCACCAGTGAATGCTCAAATACCGCTCACCTCACCTACCCCTGCTCTACTGACAGTTAGTTGATTAAGCATCTATTGTGTTAAGCCATGTTTTAAGAAAAAAATACCAAGATATCCCTTCTTGCAGCATATTAGGTCCCCTTTCCATTTAGAAAATTGTGATGGGAATTGTTTTCATTATTTTGTGACATTTTATCAACAAAATATATTTAGTATTTGATTACTAAACAAAATAATTGGCAGATTAATCAATGATTGAAATTATAATTAGTAGAGAGCCTTTAGTGAACTCTGAATATCTTTTTTAAATGATAAACACTGAGTCCAGTGTGATATTTTGTTCTGTTCGCTGTAGTATGTAGCTGATGTTGCCTAACCCTTTTTCTTCTGAGTAACCTCAGTGTTTTGTTGCTCTTTTTGCATTTTGCTACAAAATTGCCATTGCACAGGATCCATTTCTTTGCACTAGCTTTGTACATTGATTGACAGCTGCAGTGTGGCACATTATTTATATGTAGAGTTTCCCTTTACCTGTATTTACCATGTATTACTTTGTTCTGTTTGTTTGGCTTTTTATGATTTTCTATTTTGGTTGGATTGTTAACATTCAATTCCGTACCCTTACCATAATCTATGCCTGTGAAAAACACACAAACAATATATTTATATTTAACCTTAGGAGGAGAAAAAACTGTGCGATCAGTGTCCTTGAAAACGGCTTTATGAAACCTCACTTATGGAGCCATTTTCCTTTCAACAAGCTTATTGCAAAACACGATGTCATGTTTTCATGGGTGTTTCTTTAATATATTTAATCCCATAATCCACAGTTTTTGTTCTGTGCACACATACAGGCACAACATATGAAGCAAGAGCACTTTTTTAACCTTTTCAGTGATAACTAGTGTTTGCTTTGATGTGTAGCAGTCCAAGATATCACCGTGAGCTGGAGGGATACCGCAGAACTGGTGATTCAGTCGTTTCCTCTGTGTTCAAACCAAAGGAGGAGACCACAGCTTTGTTGCAGAGTTTGCGCCCAACATGGAAAACTAATTAAAAAGATAAGATTTTTGTGTGGTGCCGTGTAGCTTTTCTGAGGTGGCATTGGTTGCAGGAAGCAACGGCTGACGACAATAGGCCTTTTGACAAGGAGAACACGGCAATGTCGCCATCTTTGGCTCCTGGCCAGTTTCGCATGCCTCTGTGAGTGTCTCAAGGGTTATTGTGGCTTTTCAGGGTTTCCCCTCAAAGCTTTTCTGATGCAGCTTTGTGGAATCTATGTGAAGCATCTTTGTCGTGACTGAAATGCCAGTGGAAGAATCCTTGTAGCCTACACTGGCATCTTGTCAAGCCATAGCAGAAATGGCACTTTTGCTTCTAGCAAGGGGAACAATTATTAGCCAAACAAAAACAGGAATTTTACAGTTTCATGGATGGCATCAACGAGCAAGTGCATCACTGAGGAATATTATTAGCTGCAGGCAAAACCTGAGTAATCACTGTTAACTTAAATGAACTTCAGACTAATTTTATATTAGATAAAGTTTGACTGCAGTGAGATTTTTTTCTGCGACAGTTTATTCTCATATCTGATTGGCTTGATGGTGTGCATTACTCAGATAAAGCACATGGTTGTTATACTGCAGCATTATTATTTTCCTTAATCACTACCAATAGGTAGAACTAATTTCACCGGTTACTAGGAAATGGCTTCATCTTGTTGGTGAAACGTTCAACTAATATTTATTCCAAGGCTGACAAAGATATTGTCCAGACAAAAGTATAATTTAAAGCTTGTATTGCCCCAAAATAGGAATAAACAATATGTACAGTCCAGAATGTAAGTATATTGGGCAGTTACACATTTTTCGTTCTTCAAGATCTCTGTTTCAGAGCACTGAATTTCAAATACGGCTTTAATTTACTTAGGGTTACATCATTATTTAAAGAATTGTGTTGGAGATACTGCTCTTTTAACACAAGGTGCCCAAACTACAAGGGTTCAAAAGACGTTGGACACGTGACTGCTAAATGTTGGTTGGGCAGTTATGTGTTGTTTCAATGTTATTTCATGCTAACATGTGGCTCAGAGTTGTTGTGACTTGTCATTTAGATTGAGGTGAAGTTTTCTGTCAATATGAGAAGTAAAGAAGTGAGCAAGTGAAAAGATGCAAACAGAAAGAACAGGCTGCTGTTCACTAAAACATACAAAAAGTAATCGGTAGAGTTCTGGAACAAAGTTCTCTGCACTGATGAGATCAAAATCAACCTCTTTGAAAATGATTTCCGTGTCTAAAGCCTCCACCTTGTCTGTCTAACATGCTGGTGGTTCATTCCAAGTATTCTGTGTGCTCACTTTCAGCCAAATCCATCAAAAGTCATTGGGCAACATTTCATAATTCAGCAGGACATCGACCCTAAACATATGGCCAAATCATCCGGAGAGCTTTTCAGAGTAAAGAGGTGGAATATCCTCCACTAGTCAGTCACCTGATCTCAGTCCAAATGAGCTCTATTCTGCTTGCTAAAGGACAGACTAAAGGTAGAGAGACCCAATAATAAGCAAGAGCTGTAGATGGCTGCAATGAACCCTAACCCTTCTTTGACATATCTCTACTGAAGATTCGTGTTACTTATTGGCCAAGATATGAGCTGATATCAATGGATCCAATGTTTGACTGGGCTTGTGCTCAGAGTGTGTCACTAAAGAGTGAGCTCAAAACCTTACAATATTATAGAGAGAAGCCCAACAGTTCCCACTATGAGCAAGCATTTTGTGACAGTTGAGAGAAAAACCTCAGACAGAACCGGACTCAGAGTGGGTCTACACAGACCGACGGGGAGGTAGACCCACCCCGTCTGTCTCAATCTGGATGGGTTGAGGAGAGAGAAAGGAGGGAAAGGAAAAGAAAGAGAGAGGGGGAACAGCTGTGCATACTGTTGCATTCATGACAGACTGTTTGTGATAATGATAGTAATAATAGTGATGCATATGTGTGTAATAGTGTTATTAATAATCACAGCAGCTATGATAGCAGCATGTCATGTTGGTTTGTGAGAGAAGTTGGATTAGTGTTATCGCAGCAAACTCAGGTTTGCCTTGATAGAAATGCGTCTTGACATTTGTATCATCAACAGCCTTGCCCTCATTATACAGTAAGTCCCTGAAGAGACATTGGTATAAATAAAGCAGGCAGACAAATGCTTTGGAGAGCAGAATTTGCACATTGAGGTGCAGGATTTTTTCCATCTGACCTTAGGGCTTGTAAAAGTTCTTATTATTGGCTCAGAACTCAAGTTTTTTTATATATACTGTATATTTTCAAGCTTTGATCAAGCATCTACTGCCAAAATCATTATCACTCTTTTTTGATGTTTTGGATGGTTTCAGTGTATTCACAGTTTGCCTCAGTACGGCGTAATAATGCAAGCTTTTGTTTCCTTGTAGGACTGGTAAAAAATGAAAGCTCCCATTCCTCTTCTGATCCTGCTTCATGCCGTTGTGGTCCATTGCCTGAAAGTGGTGTCAAAGAGAGGCTCAGGTAAGTCTTGTCTTTTTACTGCAACTACTGTAACTTCTGTTCTAATGAAAGACAATTCTGAAAACAGAGGAAAAAAGTAAGCAAGTTTCTATTGTACTCACAGTATCCAAAATATTTACAACAGCTATATTAATTGGTACAGACGTTTGATTCCCTGGAACCTGCCAAGATTTCAAGGCTCTTCTGTTTTTTTTGGCCTGAAAGCACAAATCATTTTAAGTTAACAGCAGAGGGATCACATGGCCTTGTGCTGCTGTACTTGGAGACTCCAACCAGTTACGATGAAAAACAGAGCTGTCCTATCTTTTAACAGCTTGATTTTTAAGTCCACAGACACTCAGAAATTCAATTTGAAGTGCAGTGAGTGATGATCGAATATGTCATTGTGGATCTTTGCTGATCAGTTGCATGGTATAATCTTGTTTAATTCATTGTAGATTATCATAGGAACGCTGAGTTGTTTATTCTTGAAGGGTTTGCAACATGCCGCTTAATCACATAACAAGAGACCTATAAACTAGAGGTGGTGGTCCCATTATTAATCTGTTTTATCTTCATTATTTGGCTTGAATCTCCTTTTTAATAGTGCAGACTTGAGTTACTTAGCTTGGTTTTTAATATTGGCAAACATAGCCATTAAATGCACTGACGACTACTGAGTTCCTTAGTACCGTAGTAGTGCAGAAAGAGGGGAGCCAATGATTGAGTGATTGATGATTCAGTGATGGGTATTAACATTCCCATGCTTAAATCGGCCTCCTATGTGCAAGGGCAAAATTTGGGTGAGTGAGTGAACAACTTAATGAGTATATGAGTGAGTTACTTTCTGGATCCATGTATCGCTAGTTGCACCAGTACCACATACCTCTGTGGACTGAAGAATAATTTCTACAGGAGGCTCAAGGAACAACTACATTGGCTAATATGGAACATACAGGAAGTCTTTTGCCAGTCTGTTTTTTCACTTCCCAGAGGCTGCTTGCGTCTGGGTTTTTACCCATGCATATTAGACACAGGTGCAGGAATGGCCCAAGGCTCATCAAAGGGCTTTCTGCTTTTCCAGCAGAAGTCCCTATGGGCTATCTCCTCGGATGCTTCACGAGCCATTGCCTGGAGCAAGGATTTGAAACGTGTCCACTGATAAATGAACACCCCATTCGAGCCAGACCCCTGTCCTTTGTTCTTTCTCTTTTAGATTGTACAGCTTTATTAGAAACCATGCTGGTTGCAAGTTAGAACACCACTGTAAAAAGGGATTCTAGGCAATGAAAGCCAGTTTGAAATGGCATTGCTTTGATTTTTATGGAATGGCAAAAAGCAGTGGGGGTTGGAAGGTGAGTATCCTGGTATCATAGCAGGTATATTTTCAAAGAAATGTTTTTCTGGGATTAGGGTTCCTAATTTCTGTTTCTGAGAAAAAACTGCAATTTGTTTGGTCATATATTTATTCGATTGGATAAAATCAGACTTATAGTCTCATATGTATAAAACCCTAAACTTCAATTGCAATATGGCTTTCTAAAATTAAACTTTGTCACTACCTGCAATATGTGACAATTGATGCTTCGGTCGGGTCTACCAGCTGCTAAAGTTTTACTTGTAATGTTTGTATTTTCTATATCAGAGCCAAATTATTCCATTCTAATGTTGTCTGGAAAAAATATGGGGCTCCAGTTGAAATTGTTGCTCAAAACTCTTTAAACATGTAGTGCTGTTTGTTTGTACCTTTGTTAAAAGAAATTGACTAAAGAATATCAAACCTATAAGTGTCAGCCCATTAACAGAAATGTAATGACTTGATTGACTCCCTCAGGGACAATGAATCCACTATCTCACTCTCTTTCCCTTTCACTGGGCTCACACTCACACACACAAATAAACACACACAAACTCTGGAAACCCCTGCACAGTGCTGCATGTGCCCTGCTATTATCTGTAGATGATTAAATTCAAACCCTCCTCTTTGAGTAATGCTTTGTCTGCATTTGTACTCGGGGTGGAACGGTGCAAATACATACAATGCATATCTGCCATACTAATCCTCAGCATGCATATGTAGGAGAACGTATCCATTTGTCCTCTGCTGTGGTTCCTCTTTGTCAGAATGCTGATATGGCCTGAATGGTTGGGCGAACAGAATAATTACATATATTTCTGCTTAATGCAGCACATCAAGTTAGATGTTAAAGTAAGACCCCATACTTGGATGCTCTTACACTGCTGGATATTATCAGTCGATGATGGTCAATCCGTGATGTACAATTCACTCCAGAAGTTATTTTCTGTCTGAACTCTATGCCATTTGTCCAATGTGAAGCGTCTTGTAGCTGCATTGCATTCTGGTTTAATGAGGCTATTGTCCATGTCAATTTCAGTGCAAAATGATGAGTGCTTTTTGATCATGACTGATATTATATAATATCTGATTTCATGTAGCTTGGAGGGATTCTTTTTCTCCAGTAGCATTGTATCTGTGCATAGTTTTAATCTTACTGGTTACAGCAGGAATTTCAAATCCCAGTTGCTTGTAAATCAGTGTTGTTTGATCAGCGAAATGGGCTTGTCTGCAAATCTGCATGTGGAAAGTGACACAACTACTGTCTAAACTGGCCTTCATCAAGGCACTTGACAATGGTGTGCTTCCTTCTATAGAGCACTGCTGGCATTAAATGGTAAAAATATGCTTGAAAAAATATGTTTGGAGTTTTGCATATCCTACCTTTTGGCAAAAATTGTATGTGCATTGCAAAATTACGAAAATTAAGAAATCTGTCTGGTCAATTCTCTCATGAAAAGTGAATTAGATCTTTTTCTGGATGTGAGTGATCCATGGACAAACTCTAGCTTTGTTGCTCTCTTTCTATCTCGCTTTTTTGTCCTTGGTCATTTAAAAAAAAAAAAAAAGGTCCTGCACTCTGAAAATGGGCTGTGGTGCTGTTATTGTCTTAAACACACAATAAGCTCCCTTGTTGGCCACTTGTAGCGTACTACACAATAGATGCTTGGAGGAGCCGTGTGAGAAATCCCTGCATGTGCCCGTTTGGTTACTTGGCAGTGAGCTGAATGGAGCAGAATCCTCTTTCTGTGCACCACAGAGCTGCATTTTATGTGATATGAAATAGAAACTTGAGTTCATGTAAGGTCTCACTTTAGACTCTCTAAAGTAATAACTATGCATTTATTCTTTTTTTACCTTTGAACATGGATTACAATCAGAGTTAGAAGGAGCTTTGGAGGGTACTGAGAACGACTTTTGGCAGACCTGAATACAGAGTAAAATAAAAAGGGCATGTGCACACATTGCAAAAATGACTAAACAGTCTGAACATTACCTAAATACTTTAGTAGTTTTTTTAAATATTTCAATGGCATCACCATTCATCTGCATTATGCCTGAACTCTGCTATGTCTAATTATTTTTGGTATTCAGATGTACCCAATGCAGCTACCACTACTTCCTAGGCATCAGGAGTTTCTGTTATCCGCAGTGATTTACTGTGATGCCTCTTGCCTAGGAGCAGTTTTACAGCAGGTCTATTGATGACGCACATGGTGTCTTGAGGATTGGACCTGCTGTCTGTTTGTTACGGTGACCACAAGGCCAGCATTTGAGCTCTTGGATGAACCAGCTTTCTTCTTTGAGAAAAGCTGAATAATATTCAGTGAATTTCCTCTCAGTGCCAGCTTGATCATTTTAACACTCATTTGATACGTAAGAAATCAGAAAAGATCTTTTTGTGTCCCATATCAACACAGCAGTTAGGAAACTCTTCTTTAAAAAAAAAAAGGGGCTGTCAGGCGTTTTTATTGATCATGGTTGATTTCTAATGAGGCAAACCAGGGACAGCGTTGCTGTTAGTCACCGACCATTGGACACTGCAGGGACAATAGCTCAATCTTTTCACAACAGTCATATCATTTTCAAAAACAAGCAGCTTTTCAGCTTTTCCATCCACCAACTGGTTGCCTCAGCATTTACAGTTAGGTACTGCATTGCATAAAAGATTTCTATTTTATATTCACTTAAAGTCGCCCCTTAACAAAACTGTTAACACATGTCCCCCCGGTGAACACTGATGACAGTTGTAGATTCATGATCATATTCTGTGACATTGATTGAGACAAATTTAGCCTCTCCCCTCCCCTCTGCTGCACAGTCATTAGTCCCTATTTCTTCACCAGACATTGATGAGTCCCCAGACAAATGATGCTTACCTTTCCACAGTCTCCCAGTAATTCCAGCAATACATTACCCATAATACTCACTCACTGTGAACGCATCATTCTGTTCTCTCATGCATATGTAAAAAGCAAGGTCTGCAACATGTGTTCCCATTTGGAAATGGAATACAGAATCCCCTCTCTGCTTCTAGTTTCTATTAAGGATGGTCCGAGGGCCCAGGTTGTCACTCTGATGAAGAGCAGCTGTAAATAAAACACGCCACCACAACAAGACCTTGGTTCCTATTATAGTGCAGCTGCTCATCATCCGTCTCTCCCTGTGTATTTATCTACTGCCACTACAGTAGGTCCACAGCTTCTATTTTTCTTTCTCTTCGCGGACTTCCCTCTGTTCTTACAGGAGGAAGAATCAAGGACATCCTGACAGTCAATTAAATTTACAGTCTTTGCACCCATCACAATGCACAACTCTGGGAGGATGTCAACATTGATACGTCAGTTACAGGATAGAATCTTCCCCCCACATTAATGGGGCTACTCGCAGTTTGGCCAATAATGAGGCCCCTCTTAATTGCACAAGACAGTGATTCCTAACAGGGGACATCAGCGCACAGCACAAATTCAATTATAGCAAGCTACTTGACTTTGTAATTGATATTAAAGGACGCTGAATATGGCAGGAAGCTGTCAGTAAGAACTTTGAGGGAGAGAGGGGGCACAGCAGTGGTGACCCTTTCTACTGTTTCAGTTTGTTACACATGAAAACTACTGAATGTCAGATAATTCTTGCGAAGGTAAAAATTGCATTAAATTAATATACACGTGCTGTCAACTTGAGGTTTTCAGTGATAACAGTTCGAGATGTAAAGGCTCAAAATGAAGTGTAAAAACCTTTCTAAGACAAATCCAGGAAACTTCAGCTGAGATTGAAAACTGAAAGATGAAATTCATGCGCTCTCTCTCTCCGTCACACACATACACACGCATCAGAGGCACACATCCGTGCATACCTGCGGTTCATCTTTCCTCGGTCAATACCACATACCTGCCACAAATGTTGAATGATTGCCTCCACTGCACCACAGGGGAGATTGATCACACACATGATATTAGAAATGTAATGGCTTGCCACATGGAGTTGTTTTCCCTCCCGCTGCTCAGACAGAGAGAGAGAGGCCACTCAACAAGTGTGCCAGATAGGCCTCTTGACAACTAGGGTTACTATGGATATGTGTTCTGGGTTGGAGACACATGGCACAGCCCTCCGTGAGAGATGGATGATGATCAATCACCTGATTTATGAGCGGAATGGTGTCTCTGTGGCCTGTTTCCTGACCTGTAATAATGTTACAACACCACTGCAATTTAGATAAAATGCCCAGAAAGGGTGTACAGGGCCTCAGCTCTGTGAAGATGCAGTGTATAGCTGCAGGTTGAGGTGTTGAGGTGTAAAGCTCAAGTGCACTGTCAGTGCTTCTGTCAGTGCATGTGGATCAAAGATGGATCTGCAGAAAAATGTCACCCATAGGCGTATGAAGCCCCTGGGATGATTGGATTTGGGTTTAGTGAAATCCAGATTTAGGAAATGGGGTGTAAGTGTGGGTGGAACTAATAGGGTGAGACACCTGTCAATCAAGCAGATATGCCTACAAACACACTTGCCATTTAGCCTTACTATGCTCATAATGAAATGTTAATCTTTAAAATCACAATACACAGGTGAAATAAATTGATACCTGCATCTAGAGGCCATTAGCGGAACTTCATCATAGGGCGACTAAAAGCAAGGGTCTGAAAAATGAAGGGAGTTCAACTTAGTCTGGCTCCCGTGGGGTTAACTGGCTTCACCGAGCTTATCATCAGCCGTCTTGGACAGCCGGTATCACAGAGCTGGTTATCAACTGGCTTTTGTCAACATTAGGTTTACCTATTTATCTGGCTACAAGCATGAAAGAGGCGGAGATGTTAATGAGAAGCTACATTGTCGGAGCTATGAATGAAGCACTGATAATATGATATAGGATGAAACAGTGTTACCTGCAGGTAAATTCTGTTATAGTGATGAGTAAAAAAAAATATGGTCAAATAACTGGAATATAATAAAAAGCTGTAGAAACACTAGACATAATTTCCAAATATTAAAGTAAGACTAAGGATATACTGAGGTACTGGAATTATGATAATATATTTTTTAATATATATATATTTTTATGGGGTATTGCTTTTTTGTCTGATAAACCAATGATTATGAATAAGTGATGCACATAGAAATAATATAAGACTGTATCTGTTTTGAAAGCAGAGAGGACAGATGAGGAGAAAAGTAGTTAATGTCTATCTGATTGCCATGTTGCATTTCTAATTATGGGAAATATTAAACAGTTTAGATTATTTTTCTAAGAAAAGGGAGCAGAGTATTTATTTTTAATTTCCAATTATCATCACAAGGTCTTCTCGTGTTATTCTCCTGTTTGTTAGAAGCTCTGTTTCTGGCTTGAGACAGCAAAATGATTCTTCTGATCTATTAAAATATCTATTGCTCTGATTATTTTTCACTTAATGTAAACCCTTTTTGTCCCTGTCAGAATCCTGTAGGAATGATAACTCAGATTTTCCAGTCATCTGATTGGTCAGTAGTCAGGCAATTGATGGATTTTGATCTAATCCACTGAAGTAAACCAGCTCCGGAGCAGGTCAGTCTTACAGAAGGTTACCATGGTGATCTACCCCGGTAAAAAGAGAGCCGAGTGAGATTTTTTTGTTCATAAAATATGTAACAATAAGAGCTTGAGCTCAGCTGTCTTGTTTGTCATTCAAGTTCCTTTTGCGTGAATTATTTGAAATGTTTCTAAGGAAGTAATGATTAGCTTACTCCCTGTCATAATAATAGTTGTAGTAGTAGCAGTGGTAGTAGTGGTGGTAGTAGTAGTAGTAGTAAATACTACAACTAAACAAAATTAAGTTTTCTCATTTTTAGCTGTAAAAAACTACAGGTTAAAAACTTTTAAGTACATGCAAATTCTGTGATTGAAATACTTCTGGTTTCTTCTCACCTTTTATTTGTTGTGCTTTCCCCTATCTGTTCATTGTCTTGGAACCTCAACTGCCTGCAGGCATTCAACATTAAATACAATATATTGCATTATCTACATTTTAATATTTCTCTCTGAAAGATAATACATTCATTTCAGGCCCCCTTAGCAAATTATGCAGCCCACTTTAACAGCTGGGGCGTTTGGTACCAATTTGAGAGATTATATGTGTGGATGATAATGAGCTTTAGTCCAAAAGAGGATTTAAACATGGAGAAGGCTGGCCACTGCTTAATTTAAGAAAATCTGGCTCTCAGGTTTAAGGAAGAGGACTTTAGGGGAAATAAAACTCCCCGAAGAAAAAAAAAGAAAAACAGTGAAAATGAAGAAAATGAAAAGTAAATAAGTAACATTTGTAATAAGGTTAGGGCAGTTTGGACATAAACAGCAATGGTCCCGGAAATTATTTTAATTCCACTTGACTGCTCAGCTCTCACAAAGCTGAGCCACAGGGGGAAATGAAGCTGTAGTCTCTCAATACTATGCAAATTGCCTGGAGGCAGCAATGGGACTGTACCCAAAAATATCACACGTTTTAACCTGGGGCTGCACTGCATGATTAATCTATGTGGGTACACCCCCTCATTCTGCGTCGCTTTTGCCTGCATGTATCTGTCTATCTAGCAATGTTTGCACTACCTTTGTGTACTTATGTTTATGTATGTCAATTCCCGCTTCTGTCACAATTGAGATGCCAGTCTGCTCTTTTTAGTTCCTCTCAAAATAAAACATCTCTCTGCTGTTTTTCTCTGTCACCTTGCCTGTCTTTGTGTTTCACCTAACATCTCTCCTCAACCTCCTGCGCATAAGAAATGATGGTTATTGCTGCCATTGATTGGCAACTTTCTCCTGGAGGCCAGACAGGATCACTGGGGAGTTGGATAGATGTCTCAGAATAATTAAAGCAATACACTGAAGCCTAATCCTATAATCATCATTAGATTTTAACTGGCTTAACCCAAGAGGCCGTTTAACAAAAAAACTGACCTGTTCTTATTCTTTTAAACATCTGTGATTTCTGTTATTAGACTGGAGACCTAATTCTATGCTTCGCCTTAGATTACACAGCTGCAGTATCTGTTTGAGTGGAGTAATATTGGGCTAAATGACAGCTTACATTCCTCCTTGATAAAAGGCCTATCTTGAGAAGTGAGAGCAGACCCTCCTCTTGTTAAAAAAGCCAAGTATTGAGTTTTTTTCTGTCATTTGTGGAAATCAGACAAACTGGTAATTTGATTTCCACTTGTCTCAGCCTTTGCAATCTCAGAGACATTCAATTCTTTTTGTCCAGTGTTGCGACTCTTAGAGTACATTGGTTTTCTATTGATTGTAGCGCTAACTTTGTTTTGGGCTGCTGCAATTTAGTTAAGTTTGATTTCTGAGGGGAGGTTCATTGATTTGCATGACAACATTGTCTCTTGTCATTTTCCAACTTTATCAGCCTGTATAATTGGCATCATACTCCACCTGCTGGTATCCCAACTTACAGTACCAGAGATATTAACAGGAGAACATAGCAAAACAATATGTCTCTGAATATTTATATGCAGAATTACATGTCAAACAAATAATTTTCAATAATTGCTGATATGATGCTGTTATGAAGATAATTACTTTTTTAGCCATCTGTGTACAACGGAATGCACTGTATATCCAAAGGCTTCCAGCTTTACTCAGGGATCATTTCTAATGATTGATGGCTTGTGACATAAAATGAGATTTTAAGCTTCTTTCCACATGACTGTCACTACATACACTATACTTAATCTGCAGTATTTTATTGCCATAACAATATATATATAGAGAGAGAGAGAGAGAGAGGAGAGAGAGAGAGAGACACAGAGAGAGAGAGAGAGAGAGAGAGAGAGAGAGAGAGAGAGAGAGAGAGAGAATTCTCTCCATGTGCAAGAATGGTAGTGATGGTATCTCAAGCTGTCTGTCAAAAGCTACAACATGCAAGATGAGAGTCATGTGACCAATAGGGTTAGCCAAACTAGCACTTGTGCTAGCAAACTGCTTCACCTAAAAGTAGCCTAGAGATGACGGATACAGATGATACTCACATGTGTAAATAGAGTCTCTTTCCCATGTTAACATGTCAGTCAAAGTAAAGATAAGCAAGAAAACTGGGATGGGGATGACAAATTGTCTATTCCCTCATTTGACCTTGTAAACCAATTATTCGCTTGTAAGGACTGCACTTTAAAAAAGTGACTTGATGGGAAATTTGTGGCCTTTTCCTGCCTTCAGTGTCGCCGTTGTGAAAGAAACTGCATGAATTGCGATTTTTAATTAGCCTACCCTGCGCAATGAGGCTGTGGTCACTTGAGAGGTGAAGTTTTGTGAATGCAGGAAGTCTCCCAACAACGTAGCATTTGATGAGGCTGTCAAGCTCTCTCACGTCAGCCAGGCACTCAGCGTGTGGCCTTTTTCAATACTCCTTTATTGGAAAGTTTGAACACATCCTCTCTCACTGTGTTCATTCCCTGTTCACAGTCTCCCTGTCGCTCAATGACAGCTAAGAACAAAAAACACTACTCTCTTGTTCTCTTTGTACATTTTCTTTCCTTTAGTTTTTCCTTTTTCCACCATTCTTTTTTTAGCCAAACTGGGAATGGTCAAAGCACAATCAACCTATTTTTGCAACAAGCAGAGGCGCAGTGAATCCTTACAGGTCTCAAGGGAGTCCTGCCAAGTTTGGGGCTTTTCAGTTTTCCCTTTTTTTTTTGCAAGGGAGAAAGGATGTAAACTCGCTCGCCGAGGAGTACGCCTTTGTTGGTTGCAGGAGACTGACGCACTGCAGGAGTTTTGGAAACAAACCAAGTTGACTCTATTCTTCAGGCCTTGGCTGCTTTTCTTGCCACTGTTCTTTACTCTAAAGATACAAGCAGGTCCCATTCAAATTCTACTGCTTAGCATTTTTATTGTAATTAGCAGGGAATTACCTGGTATTCCCCCCCATAGGAAAGTATGTAATTTAATCCAAAACTAAAGCACCTATTGTTTGGAGAGAGAAATGCTACTTTAATTAAGATGCACCAAATTTGGTTTTTAAAAATCCACTCTGTTCAAATTCAGCTCAACTATTCCCTGTAAGCCTGCCTTGTAATTTCATTTGGCATGATTTACATTGAAGTTCTGTCACATATTTCCCTGTCATGTTTATTGCTTGTGTTTGATGTGGTGCATGGTTGAAATGTTTAAGACCGCTTATTTACAATCCTCCACGGCCCAAAAAATGGTAGAAGATGGCAGTTGATTTCCCTGCAGTGCAATGATCAATAAATTCTACATATTAATTAAGTTCCACTGTCATCTCCAAGGCCTCTCCCAGGGATAAGTCTCCTTCTGGTCTCTTATCAGCCAATCACATTGCAGCGTGGCACTGCACTGCCTCCCCCACACTTCCTCTGCATTCATGAAACAAACATGTACAGAGGGGCTGCACCAGGAGTGTGTTTCTCAGTGAGCCAAAACAGGGGACATCATCATCTGTAATTTACAAGAAGTATTTTTCTTTCTTTCCTTTTTATTTGGCATGTGGCAGCTCTGTAAATGTGAAAAGTTTTCAGCTGTGGATCAAACAGCCATGAAATGCTTTTATGGCCCTGGTGGCCTTCTAAAACGATTAGATTCTATTAACGTGTGAAACGTAAATAAAAGAGATGGAGAACGTGGCAGATTTCAGTCCCCGGGATACACACAATTTGCTTCTAATCTCTTTTTCTTGGAGCTGAAAAGAGGAGTTAAAAAGAGAAAAGAAATGTAGAGGGAGTCACTGTCATTACAGAAGGACCCTCGTAACAACACAAACTTTCTGGTTGGAGGCTGTAGATTTTGCTTGCATTGTGACAGCACACAGGCTGCAGCATCTAAAGTGCTTCCAATCTCTATTAGCATCCTCTGCTAACCGAGCTGAACTATAGATGTTAGTAGGCGTTTGCATCTCTGAATCCTGCCAGTAGCCAAGCAACATGGCATGCCACAACCTCTAAATCCCAAGAGTTTCTGCACTTTGAGCACATGCTCACATACACTCTCTCTCTCTGAAACTGAATTAAAAATTTAACCTGAGCCTGTGTTGTGCATGTGATCTTGCCAGAGCGTAATTAAGCTGTTTCTGCACAGTTCAGCCTTTCATGGAAGTTTCCCCCGTATATCATCTGACATCAAAAACACTTAAAATAAATTGCTGTATAAAAATGCAATGTTCAGGCAGCCAATTAAGTTTGATTCTTGAAGTGTTAGCCTCTGAGCGTGTGTAATGAGGCCCATAGCTTAACTGTGAAGTCTGCTAGCTTCTGTTTGACAAAAGATGTTTTCTTTCTGTCGTTCACATAGAGCTTAATGAATGGTGGAGATGATATAATTTCCCATCAACAAATCAGATGATGGAAAAGTCAGATCAAATAGCTTGATGAATGATTAACACTCGTTTCACAAGGGCACTGACCTTACAGTTTTCTCTGCACCTGCAAGGGCAATTAATTAAAAGGGAAGATGCTGATTATTTATAAGCAGTCTGCAACCTAAAGCTTATTTGATCAGGTTTAGTGAAAACACATCTGGGAAAACAGCTGGAAAAATGTATAACAAAGCAAAGCAGTTTATGGTGCTATTCTGTTTAGATTTTTGACAAGTCATCTGTCCTAGTTCCAGCCCTAATATATCCCAGTTCATTTCCAAAATAAAAGTATCCAAATCCCATTCCAACACCTTTCATTTGCTCAGCATTGAAATTCAAATATGGCCTGATTATAATGTTTAATGTGCATGCCACCCTCAGCGATTTTAAAAGCGTGTGATATAGGCATGAAAAGGGCCTCCTTTTACTGTTTGCAACGCTCTCTAAGGCTCTCTGTCGCTTTTTTGTGCACCAAGTGCCTGGTCTTGAAAAACACAAGGACAGCTAAGGATTATGGTTCTGTATGCGTCTTTCTTTGCCTTTAATATGCAAATAGAAGATTAGCCTTGGAAAGAAAATGTTTGGCATGGGAGTTATTTTACCAGGAGGTGATGCTAACCATTTCCACCTTTTTGTATCCCCCCCCCCCCCCCCCTTCTCAGGATCAGACTTAACCATTTCAGCAGAAAACAGCCACCAGAGCAAAGCTGGGCAATGAGGCCATACAGTGGGGTCCATAGTCTCAGACCACTGTACACTAGATATCAGGAAATGCTCACCTCTCATAAAAGCATAGTCATGTAACCTATAGTACATCCATAAATTACAACTGCTACATGAAAGAAAAATACAAGGTTTCAGGAACATGACTCAGTATTATTAATTTAAGTCAAAGGCAAAGTCAGTATTTCATTTGAACTACATGGCAATATTTAAATGATGACTCTCTCTGCATGGCCCAGGCACATCAAACAAAATAAGAAAACTACATCTCTGCAATTCATAGCAAAAGCCAAATGCAACCGAGTAAATGACTTTGGTATTACACTGTCAGAAAACCATTTCAAATGTGGCATAGAAAGCAATTCCAGCATTTCTTTTGATCTCCAGTGCGAAGGGGAGGAGGAAGGATTAGGAAACATTTCATATCATGGAATTGTGATCCCAGCATTAGAGCTATACAATGCGTATGCAATGTCAACATCTATAATTGAGTGATTTAAATGACCTAATTTCTGCGTGTGGGCTACCTCTGCAGTTGCAGCTGTAGCAGTACGTTTAACCCTTTCAGAACACGCTTAAGAGTAACTAATGATGGATCCAAGCACCCATGTAGAACGCCATCTAGATGTTGCTGCTTCTCACCCTCCTCTTGACGTGTTTGTGAAGTGACCCTAAACTCTGTTCATCCATGTGAACAGGAGATGAAGCGACCACCACACACAGATAGAAGCATGCTAATACACACTCAACGCTTTCCAAGACAAAGTCCGTCAACTATTCGTTTATTCTGAAACTAAGCAAATTGAATTTAGATCGAAAGTCCACCATGCTTATTAAATCAGCATTCAAGCTACATGCACCTCTGTTGTCTGGAATATTGATTCTGTGCACACACACACACAGACACACACACACACACACACTCTCACATGTTGAGACAGTGAGGTGCAGATTATCCAATCAAAGTCCATGCTGACCATGTACAATTGATCAGAGTACATTTGCTTGGGGCTGACAACCCAGTGGGCATTCATGGATTCTCCGACTGGCTCAGAGGGGGGTTAAGGATTATTGACTCTGAGATAAAGGAAATAAAGAAATCTACATAGTAGAGTCACCAAACAATTGGATTAAACAAACAAAATAGCATGCAGTATGTGTCATCAGAACAATGAAGCACCCCAAACATCCTTATTGGACTGTTTATGCCGCTGAATTGGCTGTTTGACTCCCGAATTTTAAAGCTAATTTAGACAAGATGAGTGCTCCAGCAAGGACCTTGAGTGATTCTTGAAATTTTTGTCATTGTTAACATAAAGGAAGACATGACAGTTATGTCTTGCTGCCTTTCACGCATGTATTTCCCTCTCCTAATTGGTCAGTGTGTGGACATTTTTCCCACAGAGATTTTGCCCCCCCCCAAACGACTTTAGCATAGAGGACATTCCGGCCTTTCAGTCTTTCTCCAAGTCTATCAATGAATCCAAACGTCGCCAGTCTGTGTGCTGGACGAGCCAGTGAAATGGCTCTGTTTTATGTTGTTTGACCTCTTTCAGGCCTGCAGAATGGAGTCAGTGTGTGCCCGAGCAGCCTAATTGGGTTGACAGCACAGTGTCTTGCCTCTTGCTCACATACATGACATCCAGCTCTTTGACAGAGCGGCCTGCCTCCACAGTCCTTTAGCTGTCAAAGGTAGTAGCACTTCAGCAAATGTTTGAATAAGCAACCAAAGATGCGTCCACGTTGTTGACTTCACCAAATGCTTTTTGAGTGTTTGCATTTTTATTGTTGAGTTGTAAACACTTATAGACAAAACCAACAGCGGATGAAATGTGGCTCAGAGTTAATGAATAGATTTTAATGGACACTCCAGGAATGTGTTTGTTAATTTTCTGTCACCATGCGCGTGTGTGGTTTTAATGAAGCTGAATGAATTGTGCATCAGGTTGCTGGTGCGTGCAGTGTGATTATGTTGAATATGTTTTCTGTGTTGTGTAGTGCCAACAGTTTAAACAAGGCTGTGTAGGAGGAGGGATGGTGGGGATGGAGGAAGGGCAAAAGGAGGTGGAGGCAGAGTGGAAAGTACATGAGGCCGGGCTTCATGAATTCATTTCCCCTCTCTCCTGTGTCAGTGGGACCTCGTCTGAACCCATTACGGTGGTAACAAGGTGACAGCGAGCAGTCTTGCCACAGGTTCTGGCCTCCGGAGCTGTCTGGCTGCCCGTCTATGTTAATTAAGGGAAAGAATGAAAGTGTGAGGTATGGGGACACCGTTAGACAAAAACGTTTAACTAGATGCCCCGAATAACGGACAGAGTTTCCCTCTTTCTCTCAAACGAGTTTGCAGCTCCGAGGTGGAGCTAAATAGACAGTGATTCATGCTGAGACCCTGATTCGCATAGATAAGAGAGCAGACCGTTAATTATTGAGACCCTGTTATGTCTGTCATGTTGAATTTTTTAAAGTTAAAATGATTAACCATTCTCATTTCCTGAATCCATTTCCTTTAAACATTATGTAAAGATCCGGTCACCGTGGTCTTCTAAAATAATGTGCGTTGTCAACCTCTCTGGTGTTTACAGATTGAAAATGTTTGGCGTGTTTGTCAAAGGGAAAGAAACTCTCTCCTTTCATTCTCCCCGTCTTCTGTGGCGTCATCTTTCTGCGAGGGAAATGGCACTGGCAAAGTTCACGGGAAAAGCGTTTTTAGTGCAAAGTAAGTGGGCGATCAGGAGATGTCATCAATTCCAATGCATGCCAGTTGCCACGGAAACAGAAGTAGAGGCTTTTCTCAAGGATGCTGTTAAACATTTAGAGTGTGCAGAGAGGGAGAGAGAGAGAGAGAGATAAAAGATAGAGAGTAGAAGAAATGTGTTGTTGACAATTGTCCATCTTTTCATCTGTATTTTTTTATATGGGTAAATTTGCACGATATATTTTAACTTAAAGGTTACATTTCTATTAACCAAGCAGCACTTGGAAGTGATTCAATTATACAGCTCAAAAATCTCCAATTTACCTAAAGCATCATTTTTATGGTGCAGTTGAATTTGCTAACTCCTTAATCTCTAAAGTAGAAGTGAAGCTTTTCAATAGAATATTAATTGTAATGGTGGAACTTCTTAGTATTAACAACCGCCTGGTAAGACAAATTATTTTTAGATCAAGTAAAATATTGATCACACACATTCTTAATAGGGTTGCCTAACCAGTTTTAACAAACAAAATAGCAGTCATTCTTACATTTGCATGCGACCACAAAGTGCAAGACAGCACTGGAATTCACCCCATCACCCAACTTGGACTTTATCCGTGCAAGTGACCAAAGCTGTGGCTGAGCTTGTCACAAAAGCACATAGTTGTGTAGCGCCTACTGATCGAGGAGCCCTTCTCCAGTGCTAATCTCCCACCAGACAGGCCCTAAATGGGAAAGGGCTCTTTGCGGTAACGACGTGGGCTCAGCAGATAGGAGCTCTGTGTAATTCCTGTTAATTACTGTCCAGAAGGTGATAAGACCTGGTTGGAGAGGCTAAGAGAAGAGATAAGGAGGATCAGGGATTCGCCTGGAGGATTTTCCACCCCCTGGGCAAAAACAGTCCAGTTGTCCGGAAATAGTCTAAAGTTTGAAGCTGCCTGAAGTAGTTATTGTTTTTTCTTCACTTTGACACCAATTTAAGAGGTAGTGGTAGTGGATGAACAGGAGGTTTCATCTATCAAGGCGTCTGAAAAGCTTGCTGGGTTTGGGACGCAGTGGTAGTGTTTTAATTCAGTGTTGGAATTTATGAATCAATGTGTGCTTTCGTCATGTGCATATTTTTAAGAAGGTCCAACAAGATTGCATCGTCACAAGGACATCTGTATCTCGTCTGTAGACCTGCTACAACTTGTCATTTCATTGTTGAATTCTACCATTTGTTTTTAAGGCTTCCAAACCATCAAGTTCAAAAAGAGAACAATTCTTGCAATATTGTGTAAATCACTTTACATCTAATTGCGTGTTTTAAATTTCTGGCATTCCTCTTTCCTTGCAAATGCAAAAAAGCACATCAAAACAAGCCTATGGAGATAGTGCACTTGAATAAGACCACTGATGCCACAGCAAATATTCACAGCATGACTTGAGGGATTTTCTTTTAAAGAATAGTTCAAAGTAATTCACCAAAAAACATGAGCCCTATGAGACCCAATTCATTTTGTTGCCACATCCCAAGCCTCCATTATCATGCGCCAGGGATGAATCTTACAAGTTGTCAGTCACCTCTGCTCTACCGTGAAATCAGACCAAATCCCAGTTGCTGTTTGTCTGGTTTTCACTGCAGAGACATTGCAGCGTCTCCACAGACCTCTGACCTGATAACATGCAGGGTAGTTCACTTGTGCAGAGAAAAGAACCAGTAATGGGTGTGATGCTATTGTATGAAAAATAGGAGGCTGATGAGAGAGGACACTGTGTGGTTCTTTGAAGGAATTGAACCCAACATGGTAAACTGCAATGGTTGCCTTCGGCTGAAAGTACAGGAATATATGAGCTCATATTGGAAAAACGAGGCTAGTTGTCTAAATGCATTACTGTAATAAAACTTGGGAGGTGGGGAGGTGGTACAGTGTATCTACGTACTGACCTTGTTAGTTTTAAGTTCTTGAATTACTCTCTGGTGTGTGTGCGTTGGCAAAGGCAACAGTGGTCTGACAGTAAACTCCTCATTTCTTACTTTTTGGTTTAATTCTCTTCTTTGTTCCTGCTCATTAACAGTTCAGCAAACGAATTGTGTCTTCTTCACTCAGCAGCTCATCATTAGCAGCTGAAGAATATTTTGCACTTGTAATACACAGAACACCAAGATACTAATTACCTTTCAGTCACCAATAAGGCTTGGTTTTACCCCCTACTTCTCACTGAACAGTCGCTGCTGTAAAGAATCCGCTTCAGTCTGGCATTTGTGGAGCGTCTATACAAATCACGCATAATATGACAACCATTCATCAGTTTGATAAATGATCATCAAAGAAAGCTTCTGAGAATATGCAAATTTCACTGCTTCGTGATCACAGTGTACCTCACTCTTACTCACTCACTCTTTGATTAGAGAACACACAAAGTTTCTCACAAGTAAGAATAAGTAGTTTTTGATTACACAGAGGGATTTAAATACACTGAAACTGCTCCAAAGGATTGGGTAGATTTGATTCTCCAGCTTGAAATAGATGTAAGTGCTCATCATTTTTGTCTCCTCTGTCTTAAATGGTTTCTCATTTCATCATATATTGCAATTAAATTAGTCAAATATGCCTAATGGACCTTTTATTGTTCCAGACATTAGACAACACAGAAAATTAGACATGATCCACTTGTCTTTTCTGGTAATAAATGAGTCATCTTGTGCTTTCAAGAGCATATTGATTGTCATTGTCCCTTTTTTTAACGTTCTACTACAACATTACAAAGCCAAAACATTACAAAGAAATGCTTTCCCTAGTTTGCTGTAGAAGAGCTTGACTGGCCTGCACAAAGCCCTGACCTCAACCTCATCCAATATCTTTGGAATAAACTTGAATGTGGACTGTGAGCTGAATGGATAAAAGGGAGCAAAATCCCTCAAGTCAGGTTCTAAAATCTCCTTGAACGTCTTCCAGAAGAGTGAGATGTTCAACATTAAAATATCACTCACAAACTTTTTGCCACACAGTGTATTTCATAATTTTTTTATCAAGGAGCAAGCATTTATTATTGTTACAATAATTTATATTGTCTTATAATCACAAATAAGGCCTTGAGCGGGTCAGCGGGTCACATTTGGCTGGAAGTGCCTATTTAGGACACTAAATACTTTACTGCACGTAACATTTATGGCGCATTCCTAATCAATTGTGACAAAGGCTGTGCCTCACTGGTTTTCATGAACAAGAAAAGACAAGGGGGCTGACAATCACAATGGGGTAGGATTCTCTTTTTACCCAGGATCATGTTAAGATTCATAAATTCAAGAAATTCATTGAACCTGTTTGATCTAATCAAACCCGGACCAGTGTGAAGCAAGTTTTCAATCCTGAAGCTCTCTGTCATTTGAGAAATCATTCAGGAAAGACATACATACAACCAAATAAAACTCCATCATTGTCCACAGTTGCAGAAATAGTGACAGGGAAACAGATTTCTTCTTTTTTGTTTGTGTTCAACCCTGCAGCATAAAGGTGGTGGGCAAGGAAGTGGAGGAGAAGATAAGAAGGGAGAGGGATGGTTGTGGGTTGGTCAGTGAGGAAGAGAGATTTAGGGGCGTGTGAAGAGGCTGCTGTGATGTAAAAAAAAAAAAAAAAAAATAGAAGGGTGCATTCTGAGGGAAAAAGGACAGTGAAGAAGGACGGTTCAGTAACTTCCTCGTCTGATGAAGCCATTCTGGCTCCATGTGACCCAGTTTTCCACAGAGCAGATTGGTAAACAATAAAAGTAAAACTGACATGTACTCACTGTGCAGGTTGTAAAATCCTAAATGCTACAGTGGTGTAGTGCGTTTGTGTGCGCACCCAAACGTGCATGTGTGCGTGTGTGCATGCGTGCACGCATCATGCATATTTGTGAGCATTGGTGCAAGAAACAAAAGCAGTTCCGCAGTGAGGAATGACATTACAGATGCTGATACCTGGCAAGAAGATTCCATTTCACTCTCTTTATGCCTCCATGAATATTTCTGGTCGTACAGTGTAATGTAACAATAACAGTGTGTGTCAATCTCCACATGCTTTAAAGTTGTTTGGTGTGCTACATGAGGTGGAAGACTCAGTTATAGTTTATTATGTGTTCTGCTATTTGTTTTTTTTTTTTAAGAAAACCAGCTTTCAATATATAGGTACATCTATAATGTATATCATGTAGAAGTACACATTCAATGTTGAATGTATATTTATTGATTTCACTACCCTTTCAAGGCCCTCAAGGCTCTCTAAGTCATTAAAACCTGATTCTGATATGACATTTCAGAAATAAGAATATGCAGTATATATATGTACATGTACATGTCAGAGCAGCATCCAGTTTCACCACTTTCCACTGCATGAATTAATGCTCTTCAGTCTTTTTTCTTTGTTACACCCAGAATGTTCCAGAAACGACCATATTAATGCAGTACTGATGGTCAAGCACAAGCCTTAATACTACAACAACATGCACACAGCACTTACTCAAATACTAGCAAACACTTGTAGCTGTGATTATCAGTATTTTGAACCTAATACTGATAATCGCAGCAAGAGAAATGTCTTTGACTCTTATTTGCTTTTTAACAACCATAACATGACTGATTTCTGAAGTATGAAAAGCTTGACGGATTATAGAGGAAAACATGTTTCTGATTGCTTTAATGGTGAAGTTAGAAAAATCACTACTTTTGATACAGGCATAATGCCTGTAAATCTAGAGTTTCCTTTCCACTTCTGCACATCTACACTGAAGCAACACAGTTGCACAACAAATTATAAAAAGCACCATGATGTCTCTGTTGTTGTTTTGTCACAAGAAATACTGTCTAATGTGCCTAATTTGAAAAGTTCTCGAGATGCAGTGACAATAAATGCACAAAAGGAACTTTTTACTTCCTGAATGTCCTTTTTGTCACCTAACAATTTTAATCGATTTGTCAAAATGTCATAACAAGTCAAGGAAAGATAAAATGCATTTAATAGCAGACATCAAAATGTGTCAGTGTTAATGTCCACTACTGTTTCTCCTTCAAAGGGGGCCCTTTTTAACACTTGTGGAAGCAGGAGAGGTAGTCGTAACTGCTTCAGTGTCACTTTAACAAGTGTCTGGTGCCAGTGTTAAGGGCTGATTATGTAGATGAGGCAGCGAGCAGGGACCTCAGTGAAACCTGTGAGGAAGTGTGAGAGATAGAGGTAATCGCGGGAAGCACTCAAAGAAATTCCAAAAATACGTCCCTTTATTTTTTTTGGTCATTTTTTGTCTCTTTCTGCCTTTCTTATGTACAGTATGCTTTTCTGTTAAAAATATGAAGTGATTGGGATTTTGAACCTTAGCTGGATGCCTCAGTTTGCATTTGCATGACTATAATAAACACACCTGGAAACAAACTGCAGCATGGACCCCAAATCTACGATGTTTCAACACAACATTGCTTAAATTCCCTCTGAATGGACAGTTTTGATGACCTGCACCTCAAGGTATCCTCAGAATATGTAAATGAGGGCCTCTTGTTAGTGTAGTGCAAGTGTGGGGCAATAAAATAATACAGGGAAAACAGGGGAGAAGCACTGTACACTCTATGGCTCTCTTGCCCCAGAGTGCTCTGTGAATTATTTATGAAAGTGCTGACGGAAGAGGAGCAGGTTCAACAAGGCACGTTTCTCTGGGGGGCAACACCAGCCGACAGTCAGGTGGGGCTCAGTTTGTCTTTCGGCCTCTGGATTTTAATGATGGTCCAGTGGTCTCGTTATGCGAATCTACAGTGTAGCTTTTCTTCTGTGTCAGCTGAAAAGAGTGGTTGCGTGCGAATCTGTAATCTCTGCTGTGCCTCTGCTCCCCCCATTTTTTTCCTCATGCACTCTCGCCCCATCGCTTCCACTCTTACTTTTGTCTCTTAGAGTGTCCGTCTCTGTTTCTCTCCCGCTTACTTTCCACACTTTGTCATTTCTCATCTTGTTTTTATACGTCCCTTCTTCAGTATGCCTATTTCTGCTCTCTGTCCGCCTACTCCCCACTTCCATCTCATACATCTCTGTCGTCTCCCTCTGCACACTCCTAACACTATTACTGGTGATCGACAGTGCATTAAACATAATGTAAATCATTCTCCTTAACCCACATTAGCTAATTAGACATCTTTCTAATTCTGTTCTTGCAGTGAGGCAGAAAAAAACCCAAGTTTGCCATGAAATCCAGTCAGTTATCAAATGTATTTTTTATCAAAAACACTTTATTCTCAGCTTTAATCAGCCTGCATGTGTGAAAATGCAGATAAAGATTAGAATAATATACAATATCTAATATCAAAAACTTTGTCCCCTTTCCTCCTTTCGAGAACATATCCTTTTATCTGTCTTCTAGTAAATAAACACAAGTGAGGTGAGTGGTTCACCCTCCACATCCTTGCAGCAAAATCTATTGTGAATTGCAAATATGTTTACAACACTACTTAATAAATTTAAAAAAAAGTTTTGCAGTTATTCAGGTGCGTCCCCTATGCGATTTGAGGGTCGTAGGAGTGCTCAGTGGCAGGCTTCTTGGTGCAGTGGCACTTTTGGGTAAAAGAGATTAGCCTGTGAACCTTAAGGAGCTGCCCACAGGATTCTACCAGCAGGCAATGGATATGGCTGCAGCCGATAAGACATAAAAACACTTCAATAAAACTTTCATCCCTTTAGAATAGATTTTTTTTTACTGTTATAAACAGCAGCTGTCCAAAAAGTTGAATAAGGTTAGCAGCAGGATCCAGAAAGTTTGAGGCCTAGAAATGCGAATAAGTGGTGTATATACAGTATGACATTCAGTGAATTATTGATTGTTTGTCTTGGAATTTGTAGTTGTGAATATATTTTACATTAATCGTCTCTGTATCAGACTACCATGATTTGTTGTTTCACAGTCTTGGTTGTTTTATTGACAAATGAACAGTTTGGTTTATTGCCAAAGTTAGGAAGTTGACACAAGACTAACTTGAAGGTTTAAAAATTCACCAGAATCAGCAGAAAACATACTAATAATGATGAATATGATGGCTGATTTGATTTGATAACTACAACCTGAAAAATGGAAGAAAAACAGCATCATTCACAAAAGCTTTTCTTGAAGCTAATCTGGCATGTCCGAACTCCTTACAGCTCTGACATTGATTTGAACATTCATTCATTCATTCATTCATTCATTCATTCATTCATAGCTATAATCATTTTTCCTCTTGATTTTAACTGTGCTCTTTATAAAATAACGTATCATAATGTAGAGTCATGCACAGTAACTAAAAAGCTAATTTCTCAGTGGTTTCTCACTCACATCTTGAGATTAAGAAAACAACCTTGTCTGCCTCTTCTGCTGTCGCTGCCTGTCTTTGAGTATCATCTTAATGTAAATCATTGCTATCAAGAAAGATTACAATTCACATTTTTCAGCCCTCTGACACCAAACGGAGCAGTGTTCCTCATAACAGTGACGCTCTTCTTAATTAAATTTTGTATCGACCTCACTAAACTGATGCTGCCTCGCTGACAGCTCTGTTGAAATTATCACCTGATGTGCTTACCGGTACGTATTGAGGTACTGTAAAATTTTAGTGTTGTGATGATTCATTCTGTCGTTCTCTCTTGCTTCTGTCTCTCTGTGTTTTACATTCTCCAGGATGTTTCATTGTCCTTGCCTCTTGTTGGAAGCATATATACACAACATAAGTGCACACGTTTACTCAACAAGTGTCTTGATGTGACCTTTTAATATTTCCTAGAAAACTCAAAAAAGTTCAGATTTTGCTACCATGGAGACATTGGATATGCCACATGATCCCATATATCACCTTCTTTTTTTGTTTTAAGGCAGCCCAGCATAAATGGCAGCCTTTTCAATCGTGATCATTTAACATTGAGCATGTACAACCACACTCTACCACCCTGCCCTCCAGTGCATTGCTCCTCAGGGCTGCTGCATAATCTGACAGCACCTCCGCTTATAGGTCTTCTCACTGTCAGACTCACCTCTCCGGAGGATGGACACATCACAGGTGTCAGCAACAAGAGTCTCCGCTACCACCATCTCCCCGAGGGCTCACTTGTCAACAGGAGCAGCACCTCCAATGCTTGACCTCAAGGGAGTTAAGAGAAGAGAGCGAGCAGGGATTGGACTGATAAGTGCAGATAGACGTGGGGTAGCAGGAAAAATGTGTTTCTCAAATAGGATTGTGGTTTTGGTATTTAGTTTGTCTGTCTTCACTCCATGCTTTATGTACATTATTTAGCTTAGACTGTGAAATGTTACAGAGAATCATGCAAGGAATAAAACATGGTTGGTCTGTGAATACCAGAGAATAGGTAGGGGGTGGGGTAATACGCATTCCCTCTAACTGTCCCTATTTTCAGTGCGTTTTTAAGAACTACAGAAGTCCCTGATAAACATTTTCTCTGTAATCAACCTGATCCAATGGACACTGACATGGTTGGAATTAATTACACAGACTTTTGTCCATCTTTGCTTTATTTTTGGTCACATAAACACACACACACACACTCATATCGCAAAAGTTCTCCTCTGGCAGAATCATATTAGTTTATTTAAAGCACAGTCAGGAAATGTGAAGGGTTTTTGGCGAGAAAGTTAGCTGGGAGGTTGGCTTGAATGGCTGAAAAGGAAGTCTTCCCAGCAGTACGATGTGAAAACACATGGTAATAGCATTTTTTTCCCCCAGGCAGGTCAGGCATTTAATCTCATTTCAATTATAACCACAGCATTTGTTATTTTGGAAGGTCAGATGATATGCTAATTTCGCTTCACAGTTTAAATTTTAAAAGCTAAGGCACGCTAACTAACTAGCTGTTTTGAAGTGATTCTCAGCCTTTTTAGCTTGTGATCTTTTAAAGTGAACATTGTTTACTCGTAGCATCTTCTCAGCCTCTTGCACATCATTATAAGCTGTGTTCAGCCAAAGAGTTTGTTCTTTTTCTCACAGTGTCATATGTGAATATTTTTTACAGGGCTGAAAGTATATAATATTGCAAAAGAAAAAAAGAAAAAAATAGTGGAAAAGTTAGAAAAAACTAAAAATCTAAATTATGTGTAGCACAAATGGGTTTTCCTTTTTTTTTCTTTCCTTGTCTTATTCATCATCTCACAGCCCCTCCGTTTTATCTTGTGATGCCCTGCTGAGAGGTCCTGACCCCAGGCCTTATTGCCTTGCAGTAAGTCACCCACTGTAGAATGGCCTGTATTTTGTCAGCATAGTGAAATTGGGCAACATGTAGTAATAAGATCATAGTTGTGTCGTGGGTATCAGACTCGTGTGGATTTAGTGCAGAGTTTCTGAGCCTCTTTGGAGACTTAATGTGCCAGAATATTTTCCTTGGTTGGTGCTTAATTGGCTGTTGGCGTTTTCTGCACAGAAACCACACGTTTGAATCCAGGCTGAGTTCTGCTTGCTGTGCTTTCTTATCTCCTGTGTTAGATACAAGCTCTCATACAATCCTGTTTACATCCAAGCAAAGTCCTGCTCCTCATATCCCCACTATATTCCACTATACAACCCTCCTCAAATTAAAGTCACGACTTGGGGATGAACCGCTTCATTCAGCATTACAGCCCACATTCCCGTCTGATAACAAAGAATTGTTCATCTGTATCACATTTCCACAATTGTGGCCAAATCTCGCTCCCTGCAGTGCCTTTCCACACACACATCTATTATTTCTGCACTATTCCACTGCGATCAGATATGGCACATCCCTCCCGAAAATCCCCAACTTTAACCTTGTGAAAAAGCCGGCAGATTGAACTATCTCAGCAGTTCCCAGCATCTCTAAGCTGACAGAATGTCTTCATAGCAGTTCAGGGCTCCTCGGTGCCCATGAATCTGTGCGTCATCCAAGACTTTGACAGGCGAGCGTACGGGCGCCCACACATATGCGCACCAACACACATACATGGACACACTCTCTGGTGAGAAGCAGGGGGCCAATTATGGGCTACTGTGACAGGGAACAGCTGTAGGTAAGCCAGTGTCCCCCCAGGCAGGCCACAGAGCACCTGACGTATTGCCAGCATGTCCACTGACAGTGATAGGAAGCCTATGATACCTCAGTATAGGAAACAAAGGCACAATGGAAACCTTATAGCTGTTGTGAAGGATATGTTGGCGGTGTCTTCTCAGCAGACACTATAATCAGATCATATTGAACTGTGCTGCACTGTGCTCACTCGCCCACTCACTGTCTTTATTGAAATAAAAATTAGCCCATGTTTCTCATGAGAATGAGTCAAAAAATTCCCAGCAACAGCTCAGACTTATATCGGCACCGTGTATGAGAAAGCTAAAAGAAAGTTTTGGCAAAGTCTAAGCATGATTCTCAAGTAATAATGTGAAATAAAAACTATAGTGACATCTACCATCAGCCGATAGCATCAGCCTATGGACTGTCACTATTCTGTAAGAGGGACTACGGAGCTTGAATGAAATTTGAAGGTTAATTGAAGTGGCACAAGTGGAATTAAAATGAAAGCTTAATATGGACCCACAGACAGACTCATATACAGGACACACACAGAGAGGCAACATTTGAAACTATGAGTGCTTCTACTTGAAACATGCATTGCATTTGGTTTTATAAATTTTTATCAAATGCACACAAATGTCCATACCTCGCTCACTGAAATGCATCTTAACCATGATATTGCAAAATGCAGATTAGAGCTTCCCACAAGCAGAAGGTGGTTTATAGAGTGAGTAATTGTATTTTGACATAAACTCAAAGTGTTGGGAATGATGCCAAGACATGTGAGGCGGCAACAAGTGAGCACGCTCAAAATCCCGTCCGCCCCCGTGCTTAATTATCTTTACATGCCAGAGAAAATAAATTACCCTCCTCCTCAAGATTAATAATATTGCTTTGTGGGGTTTTTGGCCATAAGTTGTGGAATAATGAATAGTAAAAAGACTCATGTTGCCTCTGGATTGACTGCTAAAAAGTTGCTGAGCTATTTTGGGATCAAAGAAGTTTTTCAAAGTTTTGATGAAGTAGATTTAATTCAGTGACAACTCAGTGGAGTTGTAGCTCATATTCTACTTCAAGAAAAACATCCACCTTGTAGTGGTACAAAATAGCTGTTGGTGATTTGCATGGCGCTTCTATTCCATTTTAGCAGCTGTGTATTTTTCCTCTTCTTCTCTTTGGATAAGTGGCCAAACAGACGACATGACATTATGTACGGATACGTCCAGTGGTGCTACAATAACTGACAGCACAAACATCTTGAGCCGGGAAGTTTAGAGGCCTTTCTCCACTCACCATTTCCACCAGCATACAGTTATCATACAGGGGGAAAGTAGAGGGGGCAAAGATTACCAACAGGAGACTCAAAAGCCCAGAATGCAATTTAGCCACCTCTGACCTTTTCTTGATCAGAGAAAAACTCTCCTCCTCCACTTTTGCTGTCACTGCTGCACTGTCCACCCACACGTTAAGTATAACCCACAGCTGAACTCAAGAAATTCAAGCTAAATCTTTAAGTGTTGTCAAAATGGAGGGAATCATTATAAGCAAAAGAAAGCAGAAGATGTAGGTGAAGTCGAAAAATGTGAGTTACAGTACCATAGTAGAACCTAACCTAATGAAACTAAGCTCTTAAAACTATACCTGGATAAAAACAATATCTGAAATATAAGAAAGCAGACTTGCTTAGGCTGCAGGAAACAGTGTAAGAAAGTGATGACATGCCTCAATATTTTTGCTTAAATCAGCATATCACAGCTCATCATATTCTTTCATAATTTGGATATAACTTCATAAGGATTGTTGTAAATGCAAACCAAGCCAACAAACAGAATACTTGAGTACCCTAAATTATGTAAGCATATCATTATGCATGGAGGTGACTCATTGCATGCACAACTCAAATAATCCCCACAGTGTGAAAGATAATATTTGACATTTTCCCATGAAGGAAAGCCAGTGACTGTGGAAACAAAGAGGGCAATATCTCCTGGCACAATCGACAGTTGCCAGTAAAATAAAAATAGTTTTTCTATGGCAATTTTCAAAGCTCTAACATAGTGTGCTCTGTGTACATTTTGTAAAGTTGTGCATTTAAAACTCAAACTTTGTGCACACCCTTGTTTCTCAGGGGAAAATAGGCCTGTCCCAGTGGCACAAAGACCTGTATGTGTGGGCGCAGGGTGCCTGACAGCTCCAGTGCCCCCTGCTCCCTCATCTGCTACCGCTTGCATGGAGTCTCTTGTCACCAAAGCCGCCCAGATCTCAGGGACAGGGCACATGGTTGTTCACCTTCCACAATCACAGCCAGCCTTCCCCCTCAGCCTCCCCTGTAAGTCCTTGTCCCTGTGTGTTCCCTTTACCACACCTATGCATCTCGTGTAGTTTGTGCCATCTGGCCTCCTTGGTGACCCCTTCCTCTACACACATGCTCCTTTCATCTGACTGCCCCCCCCCCCCGTTCCTGCAGCTCAAACAACAGAGGCCACAGTGCTGCCTGTCGGAGACCCTGCAGAGCTCTGCTCTACAGTATGTTTGTCCTTGCTGGACTGTGCAGACCTCTATTGATTCAATATACATTCCTGCTTCAGCGGTCTCCTCCAAGTGTGCCCTACTGCTCTCTTCAGTAATGGAAATGTTTCTTGAGTGGTTTTCCAAGGCCAGTGTGGATGGTGGCTTAAACTGACTGTGATGTGTACACAATGCATCGGCAAATGTTGGAGTGTTGACAAGCTGACACTTGCATTGTTCATTTCATACCCTCACAAACAAGTGGCAATGATGAACATGTTAATGCTGTGAGAAAGATTTTTTATTTCTTAAACCTGGCATGTGATTTTTTTTTGGAATTTGGGGGACAGTGGAAACAACTTGTGAACTCAACCCTAACATATTATCAGCGTTTAAATTGATATGGCTGACATTCGGGGTCAAATTTCTGGCCATCTTCCAACCAGTGGGTAACAAATGACTTATCCATCCTGGTAACATTATTTTCAGTCATGGTAGCTGTGGTTTTGGTTGCTAAAAGGGTTTATTTGATGTTCCTCAAATTAATCAAACAAATATGCCGATTTAAATTTAGACCTGTTATTTTATTTTGCAACACTGTGCAGTTGTATCGATCTCATCCACACAATTTTCTGTTGCTCTTTTTCCTTGATGTAGCTTTTTCATTTATGTATGCAGGAAGATGACAGAAAAATTCTTTATCTATTCGACAAAACTCTTCAAATGAAATAGCCATCAATGTGCACAACACATTATGGTTGAACAATTCACTGATGTGGGCAGCTGTTACCAGGCTAAGAGGTTTATCCCACAGATTGAAATACAGATGTCGATACTGCTTCTGTTTCCTTTCGCCGTCTTTGTGACTAAAGCTCCTGCTGTCCAAGCCCCTAATGAGTCACTTAGATCCTTTTCTCTTGCCATTTTGATCATGATGTTTCTGCACTCATTGAATAAGTTAATTTCTATGTCACTTTTCTCCAAGTCATTCATAGTGCATATAGTGCTGTACAATATTAAAGGAGACATGTTACTGATTTGAAAAGTTTTATGGTAGAATTTTATAATGGTAGCAACTCTCTGTTCAAAATTTGAATAAATAAGTCCTTTTGACATAGCAGTCAGTTGAGCTGTCTTGTATTGTGTGTGAGTACATGTGTGAGGTTGAAGCCAAAAAGTTTCTGGTGAAATGTTATTGTGGCAACAACGTTTTACTCAAAATTTAGATAACTAAGTCTTGAGGTGTTGAGGATAGTGTACTCATTCAAAGTAAAAGTAAATCTTCAATAGAATGTCCTTATATTTTAGTGCTTGGAAGTATTCCATCTTTAATGCATTAACCTCTCTGGATTAAGCTAAAGGGGTCAGTGTTCCATTTATGCTGGCTGTGATTGCCTGTTAAATGGCCCCAAGTCAGAAATGTTCATTTTCTTGAACAGCTCGCTTTCTTTAAAGGAGCGTGCAGCTGCAGGTGTCAGATAATAAAGTATATAGATGTCAGATAATAGAAGAGTCAAAACACAGGAAATTTAGCTTGAAGCATACTGGAGGAAAATGATAACCTTTCTTAAACTGGCCGCAAATGGTTCAAAATCATATTTTAGGTAAGGAACGACTCAATTGTTCTCAATTGTTGTTTTTGTGTGCTTATATCTATTTGTGTTTCCTTATGTGGCTGTCTGTATTTGTAGATATATATGATTATGTCTTTCTGAACTTCTGATTAGGGATCATTGCCCGTGGGAAACATTCTCCTTGAGTATTTTTCTCTTAGCTTGGAGCAGCTTTCACATGGCTCTCCAGACATATTGGAGTGGGCGGCTGTGCAAACATCGGGTCTCAGCTGTCCAAATGACAGTCACACATTTACTTTGCTGTGACAGTCACACACTTAACGCAATCTGAATTACACTGATGCATCCATGCACACAGATGGAACATGCGCAGTCACTCAGATGATAGTCTCAGTTACCCGTCTCTCTTGATGTGGTTGCACTAAGCTCTTCCTTCAGCAGTTAGGTCTCCATAGACCACTTTACAGAGATACACTATCTTACACCACAGCGAACCCATAGCCCTGAGTCAGGTTAACCCCTTTTACATATACATTATGTACCCATATCTTGTTTTAATCCAAGATTCTTGCCGTGCTTTTGCAAACAGAAGGTTAAATATCTGTTAAATTAATGTTACAGTGTGGAGTGATGGAAACTTGTCAGAAAATATTCGTTTATCCACAGATAGCACCCACAGGTGCCCTCAGAGTCACCTTAAACTCAAAACAAGCTTTTAAATGCACAGTGGAAACAGTGGAGAATAAATTCAGCCATATTACTGTTTGTTTTTCCTCCTGTTTTCTTGGCTTTGGAAAGTTGTTCTTGTTCTCTGCAGGCTTTTGACAGGAATACTTGGAGAGTTTATACATTTAATGGTATAACGCAATGTTGCTGTGGTGCTGTGGTTGCGCTGCAACTAACAGTAGCCTATACCAGAGTTCATATTTGAAGTGACTGCAGCTTGACTTTATTTGTACCGAAGCAGCATGAGCAGCAGCTGACTCGCAGTCTACAATGAAACAGCTACATTATGCCCATGAATCCTTGCATTTTGGGCTTGTTCCCTGTTGCTTTGGATTTTACATTTTCACTTCAAAAGGAACCCTGCTGTTTTCATAGCAGATGAGTCGCCATGGATACATGTCTCAAAAATACATGTGCAGTTGTTCAGACCACACCACAGGGCTTTTTCAGATATTATACAACATTTGCTGGTGGGGCTTTTACTTTTGTTTCCTTTTGTTCTATTTGCATAGATACACTACAACTGGTTCCATAAAATCAAATGTGTGATCGTTATACTTTAATGTGACCCTGGTGCACATGTGAAGGTTGTCAACTGCCTAAATTATTAAAATGAAGGGAATTACTCCTTGATACACACAACTGAATGCTTTGCAGCTGCAGCCTAAGCATTTAGACTGTGGGGGGAAAAGCAGTGTCTCTCGATAGCCGATCTCTTTCTTTCGTTTTATTGACTGAGTAACTATTCAGTGGTTTTAGTGGCAAACCACTATTGATCTGCAGCTTCTTTTCTCACCTTTGTCAGCCGGACTGAAAATTTGAGCTGGAAAAGGCAAAATTACCTTGTTTGCAAAACTGCAACAAAGCCTTTAAATACTGTTTTGATTTTGTCATAGATACCCCATTTTTCCTATCCTTTCATGGTCATTCACATATGCCAGTGAGCTGGCTTTGTGCTTCTTTGGCTCTGCAAGGTTTTACTAAAGCAGTCAGATCATTTCATTTTTCAGAGCAGCTCTGTCCTTGAGAAATGTTTAAGTAACTCCCATCTGTCAAAATTTTATTTTGAAATACATTTATCAGCCTCAGTTCTTTCCTCCATGCTTCATTTTCCTTCCCTTCACAGGTTCATCCTTGCAGCACCAGACACACTGACAATCTGCACTATTGAACAACTTAATCTTACTTCTCTACAAGAGATATGTGTAGTGTATCTCAGCTGGGGAATAGTTGCATCAACACAGCTAATACATAAAGCTACCTCAGCAACTTCAGCATTAACCTACAAACACATGCGAAAAAGCTCCTCTCCACTTCAATCTTTAGACTTTGTTGATTTGATCACACCTCATACCCCCACACTCCTTTGTGTGTTTTTTGAAAATCAATTTTTCTGTTATTTGGTTTGATGGTGTTTGGCATGTTATCTTAAATGTCGGGGTTGATTCTTATGTTTGTTTTGACATGAGATACGTCTGTAAGATCTGTTCTGTCATCTTTGGAGGAAAGGGGATGACAAGTGGACAGGAAGGCTTAAAGTAGCCGTTGCTACAGTGTCTTGATGCAAGGCCTTTCTGTTGGCCAATGCAACAAAAACACACAAGCAAATTGATAAAAGATTTGGTTAACACGTTTAACTGAATAATACAAATGTGATTCTGTTCATTTTGAAGTCTAACCCCTGGTGCACACCATCAGTAATTAACCCCAGGTTTACTCCATTTTCAGAAGGTAACCCTGTAAAAATTGGGGCCAGCCCTCCTCTGGAACAAAGCCATCTAGGTTAGAATTGGGTTTAACCTGCCTCGACTTTGTGATACAGTTTTTAACCCAGGGATAAGAGCGACTCTGTGGGCCAACAGGAATCCCGGCTAAACACAGTGTGCTGTGTAAGAGCTGATGTTCATGATGCTTTCATGCAATTCTAAGGCATTTCCTCCCTACTCATGGTATGTTTTTGTTTCATAAATGTGTCACATGATTTGGCATATCATCTCTACAAAAGACTATCATGAGTAGATTTCCCATATGTGGATACATCATGCATTACCTGCTCACAGGAACATTTGCTGCAGCAGTATAGAAATAGATGCACAAATAGAGGCTTGTTGAGCTGTTTGTGAGACAGAGATAGTCTGGCACTAGCTTCAGGGAAGGCTTCCTGCCATGCAGATTGGTTCCAGTCTGCTAGAAAACCAATATGAAGTTTTGGGGCAGTGATAGCCTAATAGAGAGGGAAGTGTATTTGTGGTTAAAAGAGTAGCTTTTTCAAATCCCCAAAGCAGGAGACAAATTCTGCATGTGAGAACTGAAAGAAACTCGTACTGCACATTCCCTCCATACCTCAGACCATTATACCTCCGAACTGCTCTTGAGCAAGGCTTTTGACCCCAGTGGCACCATTGGCCAATACTGAAAGACGGTAGCAGTACTACAAACCTTCATCGCTCTGCAGAAACTCTGCCAGGCTGTCACTGTGAATGAAAATGTGTTGTTAGTCAACCTGCCTGCTTAAATAAAGTTTAGACAATGGCAGTGCAGTGTCACTGCAAGTTTCTTACAGCCGAGCAGTTTATTAGCTCTGCTAATGCATTGCTTGCCGGTAAGCTATTCTGTCCATGAGGGAAAAGGGCAACTCTCAAACAACAGTGATAATATGCTCTGTATTTACTGAGAGGTTCTGGTAAAGTGGGTTTAAGAAGCTCTAATGAGGATAATGTGCTGCTTATGAGTATGGTTCTTTTGCTCTTGTGTAGTCCTCATAATCTTTTCGTGTGTACATACTTTTTGAGAGAGGGGAAAGATTTAACCGTCAACACAAACAAAACCAGACGGAGAAATACAAAGACTATCCTCCACAGAAAAACAATAGCTTTGACCATTTAATCAAATACTTAAAATAACCTCTGTTTGCCTTTTCTGGACAAGCAACCTCTTGCTAATGTGCAAACAGTGACTGTGCTATGTAAGTAACAAAGGCTGAAGTAGAGAAGAGTAGCAGAGTAGTAGATGGACAAAAAGTGGGAGGGTTGGAGTGAAAGACGTGTGACTTCAGCACTGGGGATTGTGGTTTACGTCCTGTCTCCTGCTGTACCAACAGTCAACTTTGACCTTGTCTAACCATGACCACAGCCTTTCCCCAATTTCAGTCCAGCAGGTTTAATTGCTTAAAGTTAACTACATCTTAACCGTACAGGTAACAGATAAATAAACGAGTGAGAAATGGTGGGTGTTTACCTAGATACAGTATATTGACAACACAGAGAGATTTTGGTCCTTGGACTGTGAAGCATCTTCATTACACTTGGGCCCGTGGAGATAGGAGAGAAGACAGGATCCCCCAGCAGTCTAGACACGGGGGTGATGAAGTAGAGAAGGTGAAAGATGGCCCCCCTGTGTTGAAGTTTTCCAAACATCCTGGAGATCACGGTGGGGATGGGGAAAATTTTTTTTTTCTTTCTTGTAAGAAGTAGCATTTGTCGCTCCTGGACTGAATTGTTTGCTCCCTTGCATACAGAGAACTGTAACTGAGTTTGAGAATAGTCATTGTGTTGTTTGAGGCATTATGAGTCACAATAATATGACATACGACATATTTGTGTTTGTGTGTGTCATGTTAGTATAAACATTGAAACTGTGACATCATCGGAGGATTTCTGATACCAGCTGATTTACAGGCTCTCAGAGCAAACCCAGGCAAAACTCACAAAGGAAGTCCAACTCTACCTATCCATCACTGTGATCAGGGAACTCAGACAAATTGAGATTGTCAGCCAGCTCCATATGCTCCACACAGCTGTTCCTTCAAGTATCAACAACCTAGTGACCCCATCAGTATCTCAGCCTCTACTGCCATCCATGTGGCCTGTTGGCTGTCCGTCAGTCCAGAGAACAGAGTGAGACAAGCTGTGACTGCAGCATACGCCCTGTGTCCATGCATCTTTAGATAGCCCCTGTAGGGACTGTAAGACTCTGTAGGCTAACGCGCATTAGGCATGTTTATACCACAGAAAGGGCACAAGTTGCAGAAGGTCAAGACAGTAAGTGGCCTGATGAAAGTGTCACTCTGGGGAAATTTCATCCTTGCGTTGGTGGAGGGTCAAAAAAGTCAGCTGGCAAATTCATTCTGATAGCCCTAACTCGGAGAGATAATGTGTGAGGAGGCAGGGAGATAGGGAAAGGAGGATGGACTGCAAATGTGGAGAATCATAAATCTTTCCTTTGATCACAGATAAAGATGTGGGTGGATTTGTTGTCTTTGCCAGCATGCCTTTGGAAGTGTGTCATGTCATTTGCCGCATGCATCCCTCCTCCTGACAATCACTTCTCGGGCGGTCTCGTCTCCCTCCGTTGTTATCTTTTCCTCCATGAATGAAATGAATGAGACTGACTTTAAAAAGAGTGATGTCAAAACAACACTCTTTTCATGTTCGTCCTGTAGTGTTGACCTTATGGATGAGTTCGGGATCCTTTTGTTGAGATCCCGACCAGGCCTTCAGGATGCTGGATGTGCTTGCCCTTTTATTCTTTTATCCAAACTCTTTCCACACTAACAAAGGGTGAAGTCAAAGGCTTCTTCTGTGATGAATTCTTCACAGCTGCAGTTGGAAGCGAAGCAAGTGGACACCAGCCCCATGACAAATCCTGCTGTGAGTGAAACTTGAGGGCTTCGCAGTCGGACATACTATAATGAGCAAAGAAGTCATATAGTTTTTACTGGTGCTGGAACAATTTTGGCCATTTATTTGCAGCATAGACTTCACCGAAGGTTCACGGCTCCATTCGTCAGACAATCTTAGCAATTATCAAGGGCCATAAATGCAGGTACAAATGCTCAAATAGTACCTGATTGCATTTTGGAAATAAAATGGTAAGAGTTTTCAATCTAGCATGTTTTTTTTTCCACATTGACTTCAATTTCCACTATTAACTCCACTTATTCACTTGGTAAGATGACTCATTTGAATTACAAGATAAAACATGTTGTACAATTTGTAAACAACAATTAATAGAAATGTCTCTATTATTCTCTAAACAATGAAACATGGCCCTTTACTCATCAGTAGAATAGCATGACGTATAGGATTTTTATTTGCATTCCAAATAATATTTTTTCACTTTTACGACATTCTTCTGTTGGTATGATACTTGGACCCATTATAGTACACTTCTAGCACTAGAGAATAAAGAACTGGAGCTCTCTGTTGCATAAACTGGTATTTTACTTTATGCTGTTTTGGGTAAAAGCCTGAGAAAATCTAACAGACTTAACAATGCGTCTGTCTTGTTAAGGTTGCACTCACTGCCGTGCCATCCGTCATGTTTTTTGTAAGAGAAAAGGACAAATGCTTGCAGTGCCATATGCTCCAGGATCACGCAGAGAAGCCGAATGAAGACAGTAACCATTACGATCATAGATTCCATTATAGTTTGTCTGATGGGGCACTCAGGGCCACGAGCTGCAATTAAACTCTAAATAAAATATTATTTTCCACCCTCTCTGTGTGCAGTGGGAGGAATCCAAATTCTTTTAGTAATGGCTCATTTAGGATCCTCAGTTTTCCCATTTGGGCACTTGGACTCATTTAGGACTGCGACACCCATCCTGTAGCTGCAGTCCTCAGCAGTAAAACCCAGTGTGTTGGATTGCAGGCCTCATTTAAGGTTGGACAATGGCCGGTGTGTGTGTGTGTGTGTGTGTGTGTGTGTGTGTGTGTGTGTGAGAGAGAGAGAGAGAGAGAGAGAGAGAGAGAGAGTGTGTTTGTGTGCTTACAGCATTACAGAACAGCTTATTACTTGGTGAGCCTGCGTCTCCGCCTCTTTATAGACATCAGCAATGTTGTGTAGACAAACAGGTGCATTAAGCAAAGACACCAGCTTGATTACACGGATCTATACAGGAAAGTGATCAATGCTCAGTTTGATGCCACCCGACCTGAAGAGTTCATCACTCTGGCTGACCTTTCCTTTGCTCAACAAGTCACAGTCCTCGCTTGTTCGTTCTCATCAGGCCTTCATTTTGTTACATCTGTCCACAGCAAATACCTGAATACATTAGTGAGCACAGTGCAAGAGATCATCACTCAAATGAAGAACTACATAACACCATCACTCCTCATCCCGCTCATAACAGAGGAATTAATTTAATCAAATGTCTTTTATGATTAATGGCTTTGATTGTCTTGACTGTTAATAACTTCATAATCAAATGAATCATTACAAGTATCATTTTTGTGAAAGTATGTTCATTTGAATATTTTTCATTATCTCTTTGACTTTTTGTCCAACATTAATCAACCACCCTCTTTTCTTCTCTGACAACTCCAACATTTCAACATACTCTATCCCACACTGCTATCATTAACTTTGTCCATCTCACATCTACATGTGCCTCTAATGCCATTACGTGCAATCAGTGCTTCAGCTAAATATAAAAATAGAACAAAGCAACCCTGTTGCACCAATCTGGAGTTTTCTTAGCCATTTTTCTGTTAATGACCACAATCACAGTCGGAGGACGATATGTAAATGTGTGTTTTGTATTGAAGCACGAGTTCACTCAGATGTGTTCTAGTGCTGATTAGATTAGAGGCCTGTTGACACCTGTGAGTGGGCAGCTGGATCTTACATCAGGAAAAACTCCTTGTTTACGCATAAATTCATCTCAGTAATGACGTGTCAATTAAAATCGGGAATGATGAAATCTGATTGATTAATCATATGATCTCATAGAATTAAAGCTGGACTTTAGGTGTAATATAGTGTTCAAGTAGGTCTATATTAAACAGAGTAAAGCAGGTTTTCAAAGCTGATATATTAAGACAGAGTCACAACAAAAATGAGAAATGTAAGTTGTAATTGTGGAGGATTTCCCTTTGAGGTAAGGGTTTTAAGATTTTTCTGCTGGCCCATGTCTGACTTGTGCTTGGTTTTATGTCACAGTGACCTCAATTCCCAGCGGTGACTTCACAGTACAGTACAAATCACAGTGCATACCCTCTCAACACACATGCACAGCCATCCACACAACCTCAACAAGCACTCATTTCCTTTCCTGGGACATACACAAATCCGACAGCCTGCTCTCCCATTTGGATCTGTGTGTGGCCCAGCCTCATGCTTTTTCATCGCCTCCTCTGTTCTCTGTGCAGCAGCATCACAGAGGTGAATCCTGTGCTGCCAGGAAACAGAATAAAACAATGGAGTCAGTGAGACATAGCAAGGCTAATGGATTCACTGCCGCCTCTTCCCCACCTTCGCTTTTCATGTGCAAAAGTATTCATCGAGTCTTGATGGTGCCGGCGATGCATGACACTGATTCATTTAAATGGCCCAGAAAAAAAATGAGAATCTTTTGCACACCTGCAGAGTTGGCAGAAACAATTCAGGAAGTGTATTGAATCAGCATTTTTATCTTAAGATGGTGCAAATGTTTGTTTACCATTTTAATGTGTCCCGTTATGGCTCTGGTACGGTTCTGGGGCGTTCTTGCCGGTGATGAGTAAATTCAGCACTATATCCTTTACTGCCACACAGAGTCCCTTTTTACCCAACAACATGGCAGCAACACTGGCTGGCAAGTAAATAAGAACTGTTTTAAAGTCAAGCCATTTTGTTGACTCCACAAAACAGAATTTTAATGAGCAAGTGAAAATTTATTCAGCATTTTTAAAATAAGGGAGAAAACATTCTCTTATGCTGTGCACCAATAATAAAAGTTTATACAGAGTTCTTAAGTTGTGCTCTGAATCAGCTCTTAGTTAAATTATGGATCAGGGCCAACACAGAGTGGTGAAATCCTACTGTGTATTCTGTAACTGTATCTAGTTAGAGTACCAGGCTGAAAGGATTTAAGAAGAGAAGATGGCGGACTCGACAAGCTTCACTCTGTTGCTGTTTTTAATTTCTTTTTAAGTTTAATTGGGGTGTGTAAGGACAAGAGTCTTATTTTTAACCCTTTTTACCAATCATAGAGGCGCCATCTGTTTGACAATAAATGTAATTTAATATATTTGAAGGGGAAATGGCTCTATTTTATATGGTTTTCCACCCTGTTCAAGCCCCAGTGCCTGGAGTGCCTGTTTTTTTTTATATGCATTAAGTTTTTATAGACTTTTAAAATGCCTAAGCTAGTACACAGTATTGTAATGGAGAAGTCTGGGATGGTTCTTACAGCTTTCAGAAAATATCCAAAGCATCCTTGTCCATATGAAAACACCCACTGTATTCAAAGAGAGTTTGGGTTGCTTTTATGCTGTCTGAATAAATTGCTTTTGCTTCCCTTGAGTTGAATATAAATGGACACATTATTCAATTTGCCTTGCTGTATAATTTTAAGCGACTTAAAATACAGTGAAGCTGCTGAGGTAATTTGATAACTTGCCACCTATATCAAAAACTGATACATTGAATATTGTATTTTGTGTAGTTAAGCAGCAAAATGTGCTTCACTGGGCTATTTTCAGCTCAGGTAGCATTGTGGGTAAATTGGTTGGATACAGACGCTGTGTGGCCTCTCCGGTTCCTTGCTTTGCTTTGATGACACCTAAGATTAAATGGTTGCTGTTGGCTGAAATTCAAAGCTCTGCGGTTTGGGACTACACAGTGTGCATACCTGCTGTATGTGACACTTTGCTGCTTTTGGCTTAAGTTCTTCTGTTTGTGTTTCTGTGCTTCTGCCATCAGACACACATTCTGTACAGTCTAAGCAGAAACTATTAACACAGTGATATCACTGCTTTGGCTCCACGCTCTTACATTTGATTTGAAATGAAACAAGGTATTGTTTGTTTAAATTCAGTTTTCATTTGTGGGTGTTACTATGGATATTGGCTGACCAGTTTAGGACAGTTTTTAAGACAGCGGAATAATGAGCTTAAACATACAGACAAGGAAACCAATACGTTTTTATGGTCAAAGTGCAATGAACTTAACTGGCCAAGTCAAGCTCAGATATTTTCCATGCCTACATAGCCCCAGTGGTCTGCATGGCATGGTCTCCACAGGTCCCCTCCCTAAGAAAGAAGAGGTTGCTATTATATTAAATTTGAAGCTATGAACAAAATGTTTTAGCCCGTTTAGTCAAATAAAGTTCAGTGCACTCCAAGAGTGAGGTACGTTGTATAGAATTTCTTTCTACTGACTCAACCAGCAGTCTGTTCTGCAAATAAAGTATATGTCATTACAACTCCAATCAAATGTTAGTCATCATTAGGACTAGTTGATTAGGCTTCATTTGACCAATTTTTCTTCCTTTTATAATATCAGTGCCTTGAAATTGGAATTGGTACATACAAAGTCAACGTATAAAATATGTCCATAATTCATCAAACCAAATGCCAGAACGGGAACTACAAAAAACAAACCATTAAATGAGATGAATAATTAATAAATGGGCAGTTGGCTTTGTAATTGTATTAATGATCAGTTATACATATCATACCCACGTTCACGTCTGCCTGTGTGAAACAACTTGAATTTGTTGTTAGAAGCAGAGAATTACAGTGTGGTTTCTGATTATCATTCCCCGGTGCAACAGCCCTGTTTCTCTAGTGCATTAAAAGTCACAAGAGTGGAACAAATGGCACAGTTTCCACAATTATTCCGAATTAATGAGTCTCTCCTGCAAAGAAATGCAAATTTCCAAACGCTAGATTGCTTCCTAAAACAGAAATGAGGGAGAAAAAAAAAACATTTCTTTCAGCCATTTTAGAAACAGGCTTAACATGCCTTGCTCTGGTATTCCCCAGTCTCACAGAATGCACCCCTCCCCCCCCCCCCCCCCCCCTTCATAATGAAAGCCTTATTGGCTTTGGGGTGTCAGAGCAGCTGATTAGTATGCCGAAAATCTGCACAGTTCGGCAGTCGTGCCATGCCGCAGTGCAATGGAGTTACGCAACTTCCTGTTTGTTGCACTTTGATATCATTGCAGAGTTATGTGGGACATCCAGTCTCACAAAAAGAGCATCAAGAAGGTCAAATGATAATTAAAACCCTAAAAAGGGTTATTGTGATTTTTGTGTTGTAACTTTCAGAATGATAATGGGATGTTTACATTCAGTGCAGATGCGCTGCCTCTGAGTGTATCAGGTTCTCTGTTAAAATGACAACAATTTATGAAATGGGATGGTTTTGGGACAGTATCGGAAAATTTGTCACTTGTTTTCATATCCTACACATTTGAGCACTTCACAGGTGCACATCACTAGACAGATTTTAGATATTAAACGTCCTTCATCTACCTGCTGGGACGCTCCTCCTACGCCGCAGCATGTTGTCAGCATCAATAAAATATCTTTCTCTCAAAAAACGAAACTAAAAAAACAAGAAGCAAGAAAGTAAAAAGACACAAGAGGATGATTTTGATGCTAAACTTTTCGAGGCTGGCCAGCCAGTGCTTCATGCTTTTATTTCTTATTTATTACGGAGAATACTGCTGTGTCAGTGTGTGCACGCGTCTGTGAGAGATGACCCGGTTGTGTGATCGGAGCCCGAGCTGCTGCGGACTCCATGTCAGGCATCCAGATCTCAGCGGGACTTGGCCCGTACCCCAGAGATGCATGATGGGTGAGACAGAGATGTTTGATGTGAACTGTCACATCACTCCGCTGGCGTCTACCACATAATGCGCCACCAGTCGCGAAGAAACAAGCGTAGCTGTTATTACATGGGAGGGCCACTTTTTCTTATGCACAGATTAACCTTGAACTGCCGTCCATTGTGGCAACACAGCGGGTTTCTGCACCTTTAAATAACGATGAACCCACCTTGGAAGGAAAGCCCCTGACATGAAGCCCAGCATGCAGATGTGTAGTTAAAAAGCACTGCACAAGGAGGTCGTCTGTCTAACTGTATTGCTGTGACCTTTTTGGCATGTCGGAAACCAGCAACGCCAGAAGCAGCAACTGATACACGCAGCAAGGCAACTGGAAAATGTGTCATTGGCATTTTTCCATGAGTCAACAAATCAGCACACAGCACAGGATGGATCACTAATGCGGGATTTGTGGCACTGCGTGACACAGTGTAATCCGGCACCGGCACTGTTTTCCTCACCTGTTCATTAGCTGAAGTCAGGGGCTCGTTCCATCGTCCTATAGCCACCTCTCCTTTTTCTCAGCTACACAGCTCATTGTTGTGAGCTTGTACAGTGAGTATAGGAAACAACAGCGAGCCCAGCTACTTATACAGTATGTGTGTATATGCTATTGTGTGCAGGAATGTACAGGCTGAATAGGTTTGCATGTGCAAGTCCAAGAGTGTATGGGAGTGAATAGTGCAGACGTGCGGGGCATTTCACAGTTTTCACAGTGTTTTGCTGGCTCTTGTGCTAGCGGATTATAGAAGATTTACATGGCACTGTAATAAGCAAGTCCTTCACCTTGGGACCTTTTTTAATCTTAATTAATTTCTGATAATTCCTCATTAACATTGCAGACATAAGGGCTCCATTGCTGAGAAACAACCATGCTAGGCCACATATAGAGCAACGGCAAGCTTCAGCTCTACCCAAGAGACAGAAAAACAGGGATTGACGAAATCTGAGAAACATATGAGAACGAGAGAGGGAGATAATGTGATTTTGTGTGTGTGTGTGAGTGTGTGTGTGTGTATTTGTGTACACCGAGCCACATAGAAAGATCAAGACAGTGAACAGCAGTCAAAGAAAAAATCATTCACCATTTTGTCAGCGTGTCTTGTTTTCTCTCTGTCCATTTTATTTGACTTGACCTTGCAGATGTTCATTAGAATCAAATAATTTGGCAACATCTGTTCATGTTGTACATTACTACCAGAGTCATGCACTCTCTAGCAGGTAGTTGAGTAATGACTAATGCCTCTGCATGACATCATGGAACGGCAAGAAAGGAAGAGGGAGAAGGGAGAAAGAGACACTCGTCGATTAATAATTCATGCTCTGCAGATGTGTGAATAGCAGTGGTAAACAGGCTTTTATGGCTTTCAAATCGGCTATATTACATGCCTGCATGAAAGAGAAAATGACCGATGACTCCATTGTTGGTGCAATTTCAATCCAACTTGTTGTGGTTAGCAGAAAAATGCGTAGCCTCGTGAATGAGAAGCTCGATTTTGTTATGATATTTGTTTTGAATGCCTTTCATATCTGTTGACGAAGGGAATATTGTAAGTGGTGCACCATTAGGCTCCAGAATCCTTCACTGCTTCCACAATAACTCCCCTTTGATGATTGATAATGTGGAAATAGGGCCGTGGCGTGACAGGCATCAATTTAATGTAATTGTATTGTATTTTTTTTCATGAGGAAACCTCCATTGGAGAAGTAATTTTGGGAAGAAATGGGTTTGCGCTGTGCCACACAGTATGCATCATGTAGATGTGGTAATGGATATTAAAAGGAATTGTGCAGCATTTCCTCTCTCATGTACTGTTTCAGAGGCGGGTTATAATCTGGCTAGCTTGGTTTCGATCATGCGCAGTAGCAGGATTCATCATCCCGGCTGCCAAAATGGCACTGAAGACTGTTTTGTACTTGTACTTTTTTGCCCCCCCACCAACCCCCTTCTCCACACTCCTAAGTTATTTTTAATTTGTGGTTGCAGCCCCCACCAACCACATTTCTCCTCCCCCTTTCTTCTTCTTCTCCTCTCTGTAATAAGAACATGCAATGTGTGAATTTTTTATAATGTTATATAAGAAGCCCCAGCACCCCTAGAGACCCATGTCCTGGTTCTGGTGTGTTCAAAACAAGCACACGAGAGGAAGAGAGCAGAAAAGGGAAAGAAGGGGGAATAAAAGTTAAGAGAGGATTCAGAGAGATTGAGAGGACTGGAGAAGAGGAGGAGGAGGAAAGACAGAGAGAGGATTGCAGAAGGGTATAGCAGAAGGAAAAGGAAAAGGCGGGTTGGAGGAGAGAGGATTAAATGATAGCAGGAGAGAATGCATGCGGTAGAGGAGCCTGTGGGGGGAGATCTTCCCATTAAGAGGCACAGTGCTCGGCTCTCTGATCTCTGAGTTGTGTTGTGATGCCAGACAAGAATACTCTAGGGCGACAACCACTGCCACCAGAGAAACAGCTCCTCAGCGACTGATATGCAAATACTGTGTACAGCTAGAGCAACGAGAGGAGGGAGAAACACAAGGAGAGTCAAAAGAGGGGAGAGAGATTGAAGGAAAAGGAGAGAGGAATAGAGAGAGGAAGGGGGATGAGACAGGAGGTGATAAGCCAGTATCCCAAAGTGCCATTGTATGAAAATCTATCTCAAAGTGCGACAGTGAAACCTACCAAGCCGTACGCAACTTTTGCATTTTCACTAAGATCTTCTGCAGGTTGAACAAGGTAATATGCAAATATAGTGTTTAATGTAACACTGATTGTACACACAGCAAGAATAGAGTGTGATGCATGATGTATTGCCTGAGAGTACCTGCTGCGTATGTATGAAGTAACACCTAAATATTTTTCATTCATTTACAGTGGCTCACAAAAGAATTTAAACCCCTTCAATTTTTGTACACTTAATTGTGTTGGAGATTTAATTTTTTGAAAATTTATTAAAAATTAAAAACCATAAAATCTTATTTATAAAAGTATTCAGACTCTTAATTAAGTACTCTGTGGAAGCCCCTCTGGCAGCTTTGAGTTTTCTTGGTAAGTCTCTAAAAGCTTTGCACACCTGGATTTGGGCAGTTTATCCCATTCTTCCTGGCAGATCCTGTCAAGCTCTGTCAGACTGGATGGGAAGTGTCTGTGAGCTGCCATCTTCAGGTCTCTCCACTGATGTTCTGTGCGGGCTGAGTCTGGGCTTTGGCTGGACCACTCGAGGACAGTCTGACACTTGTCCTGAAGCCACTCCAGCGTTGTGTTTCAGGTCATTGTCGTGCTGAAAGGTGAACAGTTATCCTAGCTTCAGGTCGTGTGCACTCTAGAGCAGGGTTTCTTAAAGGACCTTTTCTGATATTTGCTGCATTCATTCTTCTTCATTTCTTACCAGTCCTACTGTCCCTGTCACTGAGAGGCCCACCCATAGCATGATTCTGCCACTATGCTTCGCTATAGGGACGGTTATTAGCCAGGTGATGAGCAGTGCCTGGTGTTAGCCATACATAGTGCTTGGAGTTCTGCGTAAAGGGTTCAGTTTTGTCTCATCAAACCAGAGAAACGTTTTCCTTATTGTCTGTTTAGTCCCAAAGTTTTCTATTATGACGGCCTGAGTGTTGTCATTCTCTGCAGAGGACTTCTGAGGCTCTTGTTAGGGTGACCCTTGGGTTGTTCATCACCTCCCTGACTGAGGGCTCCTGTTACTCTGCTTTGCCAAACAGCCAACTCTAGGAAGAGTCCTGGTGGTTCCAGACTTCTTCCATTTCACAATTATTGAGGCCACTGTGCTCCTGGGAACACACAGATCTTTAGGAATCTTTGTCCTCAGCTATGCCTCGCCACAGTTTATCTACAGAGAGCTGCTAGGATTTCATGGCTTTTGTTTTTATCCTTACATGCAGTGTGAATTGATGAACCTCATGAGTGCCTTTCTAAACTATGTCAAATCAATTCAGTTTGCTACAAGTGGGCTCCAGTCAAGTTCTAGACACATCTCAAGGAAACTTAAAACAAATATACATAAAACATATAGATATAAAATAAATAAATTGCCAAACGCCTAAAAGTACATTTGATTGGCAAAAAAGGCAATTTTATCCATTTTAAATGAAATCAACTGCACAGTGAGTGCAAAAAGTAAAGCTGTCGGAATATTTTCTGAAGACACTGTATTTATCATTTAGGATTAAGATTCTGCATATGAAGAGGCAGAAGTCTGTGTGTCTTATTTTCTCATTCATATATAAATAAAAAGCTCATTTTGGTTAGCTTTGTTTTTCTAAGTGCATCAGTTTGGTCCAGTTTGGAATTCAAACTCCCTTTCATGAATAAATATTAATGGCTGTGTTGTTGCGTGTGCAGCCAAAGCCTGATATAGCTTATTCCTCTGTGCCATAGAGCTCCATTGTTGTCCAGAACCCATCAAAAACACATCAATGAGCCACACTGTTCCATTGGGTGACATGTTCCTTCATTACAGTGTACACAGCCACTGCAGTTTATTTTGAGTCAATCCCACAAACACCATCCTGCTGCTGTCAATACTCACTAGAGCACCAAATGGGCATTAATCAACAGCTGAAAATAGTCCCCAGCAAATGTGCTGTTGATTCCTATTTCAGTAATGTTTGGTAAAGACGTGTTCATAATAAGAAACTATAGAATCACACCAGACCTGTAGTTGTTAAAAATTTAAAAATGAAGAAAAACACTGTTTATTTTACAGATTTTAAAGATTATTTTGCACATTTAGATTTTAATAATAAAATCACTAGATGTTTGCCATTAAAGATACTTTAAATGAACAGCATAGTAGTTCATCTTTAAGGCATTTTATTGTTATTGATTTTTCCCTAAAATAAAAAAAAATATGTAATACAAGCAAAAATATAATCAGATCCATTTTAAATATTATTTCCGTCTGCAAACAAATCTGCAGATTCTGTAGTTTGAGTTTTTTTTGGCTTGTAGAAATCTTATATAAAATCTTCAAGGGACTCTTAACAGTGTCTTCTTGCAGCAGGAAAAATAAACTAAAGTTAAACATCTGCGAACATAAAATCCAAAACAAAAACCTGTATAAACACACATACTTTTTTTTTTTTTTTAATGAAACGGAGTTTTAGTGAAATGACCCCATCATTTGACACCCATCCTGTGTCCTGTGTCTGTTGGGTTTTAAGATGCTGCCCTGCTATCTCTCTAGCCATCTAACCATCCTTATTATTTTAATATGATATTTCAGACACCATTCTGATGGTCTGAACAGAGATATAGAAGCTACTCAGGCAATAGATGGGGAAAATATGTTCTCCCTTCTTAGAATCCAGCTTCTTGGCAGAAAGATTAAGCATCTTTGACAGCTGGGCTCCATTACCCAGTATTGGGTTTTGGGTAAGCACCAAGGGTAGATAAGTCATTTGACAAGGCATGATACACAGGCAGTTTGACTTTTTTGCAGGTGTATTTCAGTGCCCCAGAGTCATGTCTTTTCCTCTTGAGTTGTAAATCTTCTCTCAGGAATATTTAATGTGAAAATGCAGTTTTTGTTTTCCTGAAATGCTGAGGTATTTTTGCTTTCTAAGACACACTGAACTGCACAGCATCAGTTCAGTAGCCACTGAAAATAATGCACTGAAAAGTAATAATATTATGATTATCACTCTGATATGTATAGGAAATAACGAAGAGAAGATTTGTGATACGGCACTGACAGCCTAGCCTTAGGGACCTGTTTATTTTATTATTTGCCAGCTGACATTATCATGATCATTACTTTTGTGCCGCCCGCATGATCCTTACATGATTGCCCTATTCCAGCTAATGAAGCTGGCTCTGCGCGCCTTGATACCTGTCACCCTGCCAAAACCTTGCCTCGACTTGATTGCCTCTGGTCCAACTAATTTATTTGTTTATTTTCATTAACAGAAACATTAGGTCTCTTTTCTTACCGGATACGGCAAATCCGTTAATGAACATGCCAGTTAAAATGAAGATGAAAGCACCAGTTAATTATCTCCTCGAACATTCTGCGAGACAGATTAATTCCAATAAAAAAGAGAAGTCATTACAGCCGGCTCGACTTGTCAATGTGTTGATCTGAGAAGCTGTTTACAGGGTTCAATGGATAAGAAATGAAATTGAAATGTACTGCAGGACCTCACTATAGTTATCATACTCTTGTGGTAAACTTATTTGAGAAAAAATATGTTGCATTGCTAAATTCAAATTCAATAAAACTGTCACCTAACTCACAAAAAATCCCCCTGAACAGAAGCTGGCATTTTGACCTGAAAATGTGACACATGGCCACTAGGTTACACAGAGCATGATAGTGGTAATGGTTTCAGCTTAAACACCTACTGTCCCTGCAGGCTGGATGTAGCCACACAAAGGTCAATGCTGAACAGGCACCTGGGCTTAAAATTAGACAAACTGCCATTAAATACATCCCCTGTCGCAGGGGACCTTTCCTTACAGCCAGTGATGTATTACTTCTACTGGAACACAAGAATGTCGAGGAAAAACTGAAAGGGTGATCCCTCAATGTATGTCATGTAAAAATGAGTGGGGTTGTAAGATGAGTAAGTTGTGCCAAATAAATCTATTTCTATGTTCAATGTTAATTTACAAGCCAAAAATGTTGGGAACCACTGGTTTAATCTTTAGCAATACATTGTGATTCTAGCTCTTCTAGCTCTGGCACAGGAAAATGTTCATAATCCCAAATACAGAGTTCTGAATCACCCATGAATGGGTGATTCCTAGTGTTTCAGAGGTCTGGAACAAGATTATTACTCGCTGAGGTAATGGGAGCATTGGTTAAAGGGCATACCTGTATCAAGAGTTTTCTGTAGAGGAATATTAACAGGCCAAAAATGACAAATGGTGTCATTTATCTTGGGATCTATTATTCGTGATGGTTTCCTAAATAGTGGATAGTAGATAAAGTGGGAGGAGGAAAGTCATTAAGAAAGGCCACTGACAGTCTCTAATCTGCATGTTTACTACCTTCATTAGAAGATCATCAAAGTGTAGAATCGATTGTGTAGTAGTCACTCAGTGAGGAGCCATATATTCAGACTCTGCAGGAAACTTTGGTTGTTAATCGGAAGGGAGTCGTGTGCTGAGGATGTCTAAAAAAAAAAAAGTACTGCAGCGTCAGTGTGTATGGTCTTGTTTTACTATATTAGGTTGATCAGAAAATTGGGAGCCCTGTACTTATGGGGTCCGACAGCTTTGTGGGGACCAAAATTTTGGTGACCCAACAAGTTCAGATGTCCATTTAAGACTTGGTTTCAGAATTAGGTTTAGGCATTCAGTTGTGATAGTTAAGGGGCATGGGAATGCATTATGTCAATGATGGTTCTCCACTAATATAGTAAGACAAGGATGTGTGTGTGTGCCTGAGTCACTATGTATGTGTGTGATGGTGCAATTTAGCTTTTTTATAGCACCACTCCAATCAGGGTCTGTGTGTGAGTAGATCAGATTTGTGAGGAAGTGAAGGTGCTTCCAAGTACGTCTGTAACTGTGTATGTGTCTTAAACGCAAACATGTTGTGTGACCACTTTGTGTTGCCAGCAGTTCTTCCCCACAATGCTTTACTGTATATGTGTATATTATTCTAACCTGCTTGCTCAGATGAGTGGGCACAGGGAGCACTAATGGTACACGTTGGCCTAAAATAGCCCATTAATGACACAGCTTGTTGAACAGTTGAGATGGAGGAGGGGGGTTTGGGAGTGGCCAGAGGCTCATCTGCAATTGGTGGCTGAAGTAATCAATCGACAATGACACCAACCCGAAACCACAGCCTTCATCAACTCCTTCGTTTCTGTCATCCCCACTGTCATCCCACACTGTTGGGAAGAGAGATACAAGGAGGGAGGGAAAGGAAGGAGAAGGTGGCAGTGGCAGAGACAGCGAAGAACAGGCAAGAAACTCTGTCTTGTTACATCATCACAACCCCTGGTATTATGTGCACCCTGATCAAAATTCATGTATTCAGCCCGCCTCCCACAGCGGATCACTGAGAAACAGGCAACTTGTTGGTTTATTAGCAATCACCCGTTGGATTGAAACAAGACTCGGACAGACACAGGGTGAGAGGTGGCAAGGGTGAAGGGCTGATAGCACGGATGGATAGGCCGATGGGAAGAGGAGAGAAGCGTGCCCTCGGTAATCGTTGGCCAGCCTGTTTAGTCATGGTCCTGGTAATCTCTGGTGACCTTGGCTGCTGCCTGGCTGGCTGGATTTCCGCAGTGCCACATTAATATGCACGCAGTTAGGAGATGGGCTCTCAGCCTGTCTTTGAGTCTGTTTTTGTCTTCCTACCGTCCACCCCCCACCCCCCTCCATTTGTGTCCCCCTCCCCTTTTTTCTCCCCTCTTTCATACATTACTGGCAACTATCTCTCTCATCCATTTAGCTCACCTCTTCCCATACTGTCTATAAAAGAATCACAGACTTCAGAATTTATGATGGCATCTCAATTGGGCCCGTGTCAGAATTTGGCAGGCTGAAGGGTTTTTAAGGTTATTTTTATGGCATTTCTGCTTTATTAGATAATGTGAAGCTGAGCAAGATGGCAGAGACAGAGAGAGATAGAATGAGCAGAGGAATGACAAATGACAAAGGTCTTATGTCAAATAACAAACTTTGCTATGTATTTTTCTTTATGCCTCGCTGTGTCATATGACATTTCATTGAGATCCTTCCTTTGTTTTCTTTCCTTCAAATGGGGTTCAGAGGTCAGGGTTAGCTACTTAACATCAGCCCTGTGTTTTGCTCAGGGACACTGAAGGGGGAGCTAAAACTGGAGCTAAGAATCACTTCGTTGAAATTCTAGTCTTTTTGTTCATTATTCCACAATACTGATCCACATACCCAGTGGAAAAAAAGAGGCAGTTTTCAGATGAATGTGACAGTGGTTTGCAAACTGCAACTTTCTGGCATAGTGGGAAAAAAAAGACAGTGTCCCTTAAAACACTGACGCTGCATTTCATATTATAATTTCCTCTGCAGAGGGAAAAGGGAGATGACAACTTGGCAACCGCGTCTCATTTGCACGGACCTTAAACTCAAATAGATTGACAGAAGAAATGGTGGTGTGACTGACATCTGAACCAGTCTTTTGTATAAAACCTTAGTAAGTTTTAACCCTTTAATGTTCAAAAGTCCCTGATAAAATGAATCGGTAAAACTTTGTCAGTTTGTGAAAGAGTCTTTGTCTTGACAAACTCTTAGTGTTTGTAGATGCAGCTCAGATCCATTTCTTTACTAAAGACAACACTAGTAGAATTGCAAAAATAATTAGTTTCTTTGTCGAACCTTTGAGCAGGAACTAGCCTGATGCTTTGTCAAAGTCTAACAATGACTACCCTTTTTCATCACATCAGGCCCCTTTAGCCTTTTAACAGCAAGAACATTTTTAATTCAATTTCTTTATGACATCCTCTTAATCTCAGCAGGGGAATTATGTTTTTTTCATAGCTCTCTTACAGCCTAAAGCCTTTATCATGTTTTTTTGTCTAAAGTCCAACCAAGGGCACTGCCTCCTTGATTTTCCTTGATTACTGGCAGAGGGAAGGCAAGGGACAATGAATGAGCCAGAAGCAGATTAAAAAAGAAAAAAAAAACACTTTTCATATTGCCAGTGATATGAAAAAAGACTCAAATGTGTTATAGTTGCAATCCAGGTAGGCATACTTTACTATTGATGGCTTAATAGCAGAGCTGGTTTGCTTTGATTGATATACTAGAGCACTGGTCTTAGTGTTTGATCAATATCAGAGCCACAGCTTTTTATCTAGTACATCTACTGCACAGATATACTGTAGTTGGAGTTGTTTTACTCTGACCTCCAGCCCTTTCCAGCGTTCTCTGTTGAAGTAGCCTTGGGGAGGGAAGCAGAAGTTCTGTCGATCCAAGTAGCTAAACTTTGAATGTTCTGTCTTTACAAAGTTGACTTTATTAACTGCAGAAGAAAAAGTGCAGTTTTTCCCTCCTGTGTTTCTCTGAAAGATGTACAAGCTTAATTCTACAGCAAGGTCAAAGGATGTAGATGCAACCATCTGGTATCCAGTGTTCAATGCCAAGACAGCAGCCTTGTCATTATCAGTCGCCCTTTCTGTTTAAGCCCATAGTTTCTTAAGAAATGGGAATGGCTGCCGTGAGTGCAGCTCTTCTTTTAATAATATACAACAAAACAAAAAAGGGTGAAGAGCCTATTGCAAAGAAATACATTTTTCCTTGATAAACAGCTGTGTAACAAGCAAAAACCATCCGTCAAATCATTGTAACACTTCAGTATTCTTTGTTATCACAGCCAGCTAACTATGGGCATCCAGAGTATTCAGTATTAAACGGATAAACAAGGCAGTGAAATAAATTAAAACAAATAAATGAAATAATCATATTAATTAATACAGACAAAATAAATCAGTTGTGATTTGTTGTCTGCTCATTCAGGCCAAAACAGCAGCCAGTCACATTTCTGGCTCTGCCTCATTTGTCGTCATTGAAAGATAAAAACTTTGTGGTGTTGATGAAATGAGATGCTCATTGGAAAAATGGCCTTGTGAAATAAAACAGACATTGGCAAAAAAAAAAAAATACATTTTTGAAATGGAAAAATGAAATAGAAATGACTTGCAATGACTGTTTGAAAAGAGGAAGGATTAAAAAAAACATTTCATAATAATTGACTGAGTTTTAGAATTTCGCATTTGTATTTATTTGTATTGACATCACATTCAGATCAATTACTGTTTACTTCTAAATTAAACTACATTAATGAATTTTCAGTGTAGCTTGGTGGGAGGAGTTAGTGTCACAGCTATCACCAACTCCCAAACCTGATAACCTCTTCCTGCAACTATAAACAAATTGTAAACTTGTACATTTGGAAGAAAATATGAAATAAAATGCTCTTCCTTTTTGCTTCTCGTTTGTTCTGTTTTTGGAAGCTGGTGACATCTTCAAAGGCCTCACTTCTGCAGAGCCACATTCAGAGGCTGCAGTGGGAGCACTTACCAAATGAGAGAGCCAGTCTGAACAGCCGAGGAACAATTGCATTAATTTGGTGTAGTCAACCACCTCTGCGGATAGTTTCTTTATATTGGATTACACTATTGTTACTTTGCCCGAACCTGCGATTCTCACTAACAAGCCCACCAAGTCATTGACTGGAGGGCTGTAGGTTATTTTTGAGTTTTGTTTTGCTGTTGTCACCCTAACTGAGTGAATGGCTCTAATTGGCATTTTTATTTGTATCAGTATGTATGTATGTAGAAACATGAGCAATGATGAGTCAGTGAGTCGATATTCCCTTCCCTGAAATAAGAATCACCTCTTCTACAACCTTTTTATTACTGTTCTACTTTCAGTAGCTCCCCGATTTCCCCTCAGACGGTCATCCATCTAAAGCAGTGAACCCCGGTTTAATTAATTATGTATATGCAAATGTAAGCTTATAGTGCCAGAATCTCCATTTTCATTTTCTTGGCTTTTTTTCCTCCCTCTGCCTCTTCTTTCCTCTTCTTCCTTTTTTCCTCCTCTATGGCAGCTCCAGGTGGATTTATTGTAAATTCAATTTGCATTAAGGATCTAATTTGCTGACACTGTGCATGAATACATTTTTTAAACTGTTATGCTCCTCAGCACCCACAACTGCCCCCCCCACCCCCCACCCCCCACCCCCCTCCACCCCCTGTGCCTGAACTATTGGTGCATTTGGAGGGAGAGGACGGGTGCAGCACATGGTAATGGAATTCTTACTAAGCTTCTAATTGGAGCAGAATAGGATGGCTTATTTCGAATCAGGAAAATGAACTGCTTGTTATCAGCCGGTTGGCTGAGGGATAAGGGCATTGCAGTTTGTGTGTTTAGGGAGTTGTTTTTTCTGTGTGTATTGAGTGGAACATATAGCTGTGTTTGTGTGTATATGTGTGTGTGCAGCTTAAAGTATGCCTGCATGGTTATATAACTAAAGAGTGGCTCAAAATGACCAGATTGGGCTCATGTTCATCTCTTATTTAATTAGTTTCATAGTTGAAAGTGTTTCTGACCTAAATAGAAGTATTCCCTATTTGCAGTGTTTTAATATTATTCATTTGAATTTGCATTATTTTTATTTTTTTATTTACAAAGGAAACTGCAGTCAAATTCAAATGATTTGCTATTTCATTCTATTTTATAGTATTGCTTTAGGTTGCAGTCACTCTCAGCCTGTTTGGGAGAGATTTTGGAGCAGTTTACTTGCAGACCAGCTTTTAATAATTCAATATCTGAAGGCTCGCAGCTTGACTGGTACAATAAATGACTCACTTGCCTTTCTAGATTTAAAGTATGAATAAGTTAATATGTGATTTGCAGACCTGCTTTCTTCCACGGCCTACACTATAATTGGACTTGTAATGTCGGGAGAATCTCCTCCCAAAGGTAAAATTGTTTTAAAAAGGCTCGTTTGAGACTATTAGTCATCTTGAGTCTGGAGAGAAAATTGGAAATGATTGACTTGGTGGCAGAGTCTGAGCACATCTGCTGATGGCCTGCATTCTCTATAAATTACCATTCTGCATTTTTCTCTGACCACTTACTTTTGTCACTAATAACTCCTAGTTTTGGCCTGTGGAAAGCAAAGTTCTTCTTCTTCACAGGACACTGCACCAACAGCTTCTTTTTTTCTGGGCATAAAATGTCTTCCCCAGATTTTTCCCACCTCCATTCAGGCACCCCTGAACAGCCGATGCTGCTGTGACAAAGACATGATCCCTCACCATGGAGTGCTTTTACAGTATCCCGCATCACAAGGGTACCCAGTAAGAGTTAATATGAACAACACTGCTAACTGTGTCCACCTTAACTAATCAATTAAGGTTATATATTTGTTAAAATTGCCATTTGGGGGAGAGAGCTTGATTTGCTTTTAGTGCAGCTGCACTAAATAAAGTCAGTCAAAACTAAAAAGTTAGTAGAATATGAAAGCATTCATTAAAACTTTCAACAGTTGAAATTATTTATCAATGGTTGACATTTTGTATTTTTCTTTTCTCTTTATCCTTTTTTCACAGAAAACTAATATTTTGTCATTCAAATGCCCTCGTACTTAATCTCTCTGTGTTGGATTTATTGGGCAATATCAGAAGCTTTGTAGTTGAAATGCTGCGATGTGATGATGAATGAAGTCAACCCTGGCTATTTAGTTTTTAAATGCGGCTTCAATCCATTTTATGATGCTCTCATCTGATGAATAATGTAAGACTTGACCCTATTTCAACTATTCAAGGGAATAACAACAAAGTTAAAAGATTAATACTCAACTACCAACCCTCTTCCTAACCTGTAGCATCCTTATGGTGGAAATATTGCTATGCACCCTCTTGGGCTGTGAGACCATGCTGTTACCTTAAACGTTCAATCAAAGAAATGGATGCAAAACTGAGCTCAAAAATACTAATTCCGGTGCAGAAATATGAAAGAAACAAGCCACATGCATTTTCAGGAAGCATCTCTGCCAGCTGTCTGCACTTCCCCATGTCACTGGCTGAACACTGTCACAGAGAATGAGTGCAGTGCATCATATTATCTAGTTTGTAATTGAATTGTAGCGGGAGGTAGGTTGGTAATCAGTGTACAGCAGGTAGTTTTCGTTCCAGTGTTTGACAGTAATGTCCTCTAATGGGAAGCTCTGGCTCTGCTCTTGTTCCAGGCCACTAGGTTTCCCTGGATCCCTGGCTGCCTGTGTGAGTGTATGTGTGTGCATTCTTGTGCACGTTTAATGTAAGTATGTGGTTGTGTTTGTGTGTTTTTTTGTGTGTGCAAATTGCTTGGCAAAGATAGTTTGTTGTGCAGCTCCCCTGCCCTACCTCTGCATTCTTTTCAATATTCTTGATTCTTCGACCTTCAAGACATATCTATCAAAAAACTGAGTCACTGTTCACGTCTGCTGAATTATTGCCGATTGCCTCAAGTGATTTACAGCACGGACGCCCTTACTTGTGTGGCTTTTGGGGACCTTACTGTCCTTGCTGATCTGCAGCTTGAATCATTTCTCCATCATAATTTTCTTCCTCTGTCTTTGAACTTGTGGCACATCCTTCCCTTCACCCTCCCACTCCTCTGTACAAGAACTGAATAGGTTGGAGATAGAGGAAGGGTAAAACAGAGAGACACAGGAGGAGAGAGAGGGAGTACAATGGCAAAAAAGAGAAAGAGTTGATGCTCTTGTAGTTAACAGTGTGGGAAAAAATGAGGGACAAAAAATAAGGTCAGAGTTAACGTATGAGAGCTGACACCAGCGCCCATCAGGACGGTGCCTGCTGCTTGCTTTGTTACATATTCTTGCCATCTTATCATTTCACAGACGGCTGGCGCAGAGGCTGATGTGACAAGGCACTCTATCCATCTGGGCACGCTCTATTTTCACCAACGCTCATTTCGTGGGGGCATCAGAGCACAACACCCAAATGGTGTGTCGGTGTCTGTAGTGGACCCAGTCTGAGTCACCGGCTTAGTGCGCCCACACCACCATGATACAGCATAGAATAACAGGCTGACAGGGCTGCCAGCGGAGGCAGCACGGATTGTGTGGCCTGTTCTCCGCGTGTGTGTTCTCTGCGTGTATTTTGTACCTGTGTGGGTGGGTGAGAGTGTGTGGAAAAATGTCTTATCCACACTGTTGTCCTATGTGCACAGTCATGTCTGCAATGCAGCACTCGGCTATTTTTTCAGGAGTCGGTATTGTTTATGTTTTGTGTCTCGACGCCTCCCAAGGCTTTTTGTTAGATGAGAGGATTACTGGCACCGTGGGGAACAGAAGGATGATTTTCTGATTATATACTACTCTCTCTGGAGGAGACACCCCAGCCATAACAGGATCACTTTTACATCTGCTCCTTGTCAAATTTTCCCCTGTAATAGGCACGAAGTGGGAGCAAACATATGGATACAAGTCAATTTTCATAGTTTGATTGCCCAGGAGAATCAAAATGCTGTTTGGAAGACATAATCACCCCTTTAAAGTCAAAGCAGAAGTCATTAGATTCTCACTCTGATATGATCCAATGAGATGATAAGACATCGTCAGACTTGGACGTAGATGAGTGTTGGACAATGATGGGTTTTTCTTCACAAATTCAATGAGCGCTCTTGAGCATAAAAGGGAAAACAGGCCTAATCACCTATTTAGAGTCAAACAGACTGATTTACATACTGCTTTGAAGAGCAATGTGCTGCTGCAGTTGAATGCAGTTCTACTTCACATGCAGGTTAGACATTTACTCACTGTACTGCATCCTCATATTGCACTGATTGCAAGAGAATTTACGCAACATTTGCAGGCTACAGTTTTTGCTATTTGAAGTAATATTTACAGTCTTTACTCTGTTGCCAGTTTACATAACAGATTACGCCAATAAGCATCTAATGAAAGCTCAAGTTCCTCAAGGTCCTCCCCAGTAAATAGCCCCTTACATTTGACTTTTTAAATTAACAGAAGATTTCTTCTTGAGCAGTGATTGCCACCATAGTTAAACAAACACAAGAGTGTTGCCCTTAGAAATATGAATAAAGACAAAGAGATCAAAGAACTTGGCACATGTTGACTGAGAGATGTCTTGACTTAAGTGTTGCGCAGAAACAGCTCAAGAGGGGCCACGTATCATCCTATATGCATAAATTTGGGTCTGAAATACATTTGCAAACAAGTCAAAGTGTCAAGTGTCATTGACTTCGATTTGAAATTTAAAAACAAACTTGCTCAGTGAACATATTTGCCTTCGGCAGCTATGACTCGCATTGCTGCATGCAACTGGAGAACCGTCCCTTTAGCATGTCTTTGGGAGGACTGCAGATTCGCTTATTTTACAAAAATGTAAATATGGTTTGCACACATTTGAAGACAAGATCAGACAATATTTGATGATCGGTATCTGTTGTTGGTGAATGGATGTAGACATGTGCTGCCTTTATAAAGGTGACAGTAAAAAGGAACAGCTTCTGCTCTACCTGAATAATTTCTGCCAAAGTATTCTTACCTACCTGTACTTCTGTGTGTGTGTGTGTGTGTGTGTGTGTATGTGTGTGTGTGTGTGTGTGTGTGTGTGTGCGTGTGCGTGTGTGTGTTTTATTATTATTTTCCCCTGCACCGATTTCCTTATTCTCTTCCCTGCAAGGGTCCACCCTGGCAAAGTCAGCCCTGTCCCCGTCCCTTTCCTATCAGCTACCTCTCTGTGTTCCCTGTCCCCGTCAGCATTTAACCTGTGATTGGAGACAGCAGGCGCTGCTCTCTCTGGAGGCCTTGTCCAATCAAAGGGGCTGAATCTGATACAGAAGGGGGAAGCCAGCCAGATTGCGGGCAATGTTTATTTTGTGATAGGAAGAAAAACTGTTTCTTTTTCTTTTTTTCACATATGAGTATTTGCATATAAATGACAGCCCAGTGGCTGTCAAGAAAGAGGGAGTTAGAAGAGAGAGAGAGACAAACAACAAATGAAGATGAAGTGTCATGAGAGTAAAGTGCAGGCGAGACAGGGAGAGATAGAGCTGTTTTATCTGCCTGTGAGGAACAGGGAGGAGGATTGGAGGTAAATGTCACTGCAATCATGAAATAAGCTGATTCAGTTCATCTGCATTCAATCTTAAGATTTTGGTTGTTTCTGAAAACAAGGCAAAATTATCCTAATGCCAGGTTTTTTTTTCTCTGAATTTAGGTTATTAGTTTGACATTTTGGGAAATATAATTATTTGCTTACTTTCCGATGGTGAAATGAGAAGATCAATACCAAGGAAAACTATCTATATGATCTTTATAACCACCGATTTTATTCTTTTATCTTGGGCCATCAGTTCTGTCAGTTGTGATATCATGTAGTTGCTTTGATCTTGGCAACTTTGCTAAAACTGGTCTAGCAGTCAGACGCTCATACAGGGTGTAAACAAACACTTGCTAGCTAAACCATTTTATTTAGCTACTACTACTGTTGCCAATAATTCCTCATTACACTTAAAAACTAAATGTTGCATCTTTTTTGTTTATTATGAACACAAACAGAATCAAAAAACATTATATCTGGTTATTTATTATTTGTGATTTTTGGGGATTTGAATATTAGAGCAATTTCATTCTGACCAATAGTTAATCCATCTGCACAGTGCTTCTGTGCAGTGTCTCCGGCTGTAGCATGGCATAGCATTTTGGGTTCTGTTTTAGGTTAGTTGATTAATGAGCTTTTGAGGTGTTGGCAGGCATATTTTTACACTTTGGATAGAGCCAGGCTATCTGTTTGCCCTTGCCTCCTGCCTTTATGCTAACTTCGAGTAAGGCTAATTACATCTTCATTCCAGCTCCACACTTAATAAGCATATTTCATAAAATGTTGGACTATTAACATTTCAGCCCCTCTGCTCTGCCTCGCTGTGTATTTATAGATCACTTTTTACACCCAGGTGGTTGTAGATTCTCCTTTATGCCGCCATATGGCCCATAACTGTGGTCATTTTATTTTAGCATTTGCAGTTCCTTCCTGTTGCAGTGCCATTACACCAGCAGTATACGGCCATTAATTTTCGATGCTACAATTTTGGAAAATTATTATTTTCTGTTCAAACACAAGGCTGGAGTCCTGCTTATTGTTCCTGACATCCTAAAGTCGTGTTTGTGTGTGTATGTGTGTACTGTGTGTGCGAACATTTTTCTCACATGCAAAGTGATGTGGCTGATTTCCTTATTGGCTGATGACTCATTCTCTTTTTCAACCTGCTGGAGGTACTTCAATCATGTAGGTAATCTCCCCCTGCATGCCGGCAGCTGAGAGGTTACCTTTCCCACACATCAGAGCTATTTTCCTCTTAATTGAGACCCACTCTGCTGCGACAGCGTTTTCACAAGGTGGAAAATGGCAGGTCAAGATTTCGAGACATCTTTCTTCCCCCTCTGCCTCCCTCCCCTGGCAAAAGTGGCTGTGAAGTTGATAAGTTCCTTTAGGGACCCTGGAGCCAGGCCAGCTAAGACACTACACTTCTTGAGGGCAAGTAAAGGTTGATGTCGCATCACCTCATAGATCGTGCGTGTATGTGTGTATGTGTGTGTGTGTGTGTGTTTGTGTGTGTGTGTGTGTGTGTGTGTGTGTGTACAAATGCTTGTGTGTTTATCCAATCAGCCTAGGCCTAATGTATGCACGCCTTTCTGATTGAATTACACTGGGGCTTTTATGGAGAAAAATGGTAGTGAACCATCTCCTTGAGTGCTTATGAGAGAACAGACACTTTGTGGGAGTCTCCGTGGTGACCTGACTCAATCTGCATACGATTACCCCTCAGCAGACCTGTAACCCAATTTATGAGCTGATCACCTCCTATCCAGAAGGAGCACATGCTCAATCTCATGTGACAGTTAAATGTAGCAGGAACACGATGACATAACATTTATTCAGCTTTATTGTGGTGCCCTTTAAACCAGAAATGCATCATAGTTGTTTTTTCATGCAAGTTTACTAGCATCTTGGTTGCATCTGTGTTGTATGGTTTCAACAGTTTATTTTTGAAATATATTTTAGAATACCCTGCCCCATACATACCAATATGAAGAAGCTCCACTAAAATAAGCAAAGCAGTTTCTATAGAACTATACACATTATAATGCATATTGAATTCAGAAAAACTGATTCTGTGGTGGAAAATGCCTCAAGGCTGATTTGCATTGTGATACTTTTAAGTGTGAGGGTCAAATTAAAACAGTGAGAGGAAATACTTTTAATAATTGTATATATTTATCTTTTGAAAGTATAATTAGCTTCAAAACTCAAAAGACCTTCTTTGTTAAAGTCTTCCTTGTTGAAGCCTTGACTTTAATGTATACTACAGTCTATATTTGCATTCAAACCTTGGGTGATGCTATGAAAAATGCATCTTAGCAGCGAATTACCTTTGGCATCAGGAAAGTGTTTTTTTCTTATATAATTCACATCCTTGGTTAGACTTGGTTATAAGCATAAAACCTGAGGATAACAACCTTTTGTGAATGAGGCCCTCTGTCTTTTACACACTTGTATGACTGAGACAAACATGACAAACATAAAAACAAAGTAGGCCTGACAAATGGACCTGTCTTTGTTTAATGGCGTGGTTAAATCAGGATATGGCTAGAGGACCCCATTGTCAGTGAATGTTGGTTCTATTACATCCTGACTTCCATGCACAGTGACGTGCAAACATTTGTTCTGCGATCATTTGGTGAAACATAACAGCTGACAGTTACCAGTTACTATTTTTCTAGCTGACAAACAGAATTGCTGGGACCCCAGACAGCGACTGAGGAATTACCCCTTTTTATTTATTGGTCACATGTAGTGAAATGCTGCTCATGCTTGATGGTCCCAGTTGCTGAAGAGCTGCTGGAGTTGTTATTATCACTCAGCAGATTGGCCAATTCCCTCACCAATTGTGATCCAGCAGAATGGAAATCTAGTGAGCAGGGAAATGTTAATCGAGTTCAATTAGGCTTTGTACCATGTTTGTTTCCTGCCAACAGATTATGCTGAATCCCCACCCTCGCTTACTGAAATGAATGATAACCCTCTGTCAGAAGTCTGAAGAAACTGGCAATTTGAGGATAGGTGGAAGATAACGGATACTTGCACTGGCAAGTTCCTCATGGCAGTATGAGAGATAAATACAACAAGCCCTTTGAAACAGTTGGGCTGGAGTTCAACCTTTAAGGGAAATTAATTTCAAATTTTTGGATGCTTTTATTTTTCTTAGTTAAACGGGATATTTTCAAAACCTTTTTGCAGTAATTGTATGCCTTAGGGTGGTTTAAGAAGCATTTTTTAATTTTACTGTTGAAAAGACCCACTGTTTGTGTTGCATATGTTTTCAGTAGTAATCAGCCGTTTCACTTTTTATCTCATTTGTCCTTTTATCAGATGCATACTAATATGTATGTAATTTAATTATTAATTCCAAAGATGGTAACGTTCAACATTTATGTGCATGTTATTTTATGTTTTACTGATGCAGACGCACTTTTTCACCATTTCACATGATATAATCTGCAAATTTCTGGTACTGGAACGATATCAAAATAACACTAAAATACACTCCTCTTCTCCATTCTGTGAGACATTATTTTTCTTCAGTAAGAGGGAAAATGTTCAGCTCTTAAAAATGAGTGGACTGAGCATTTATTTGCAGTGCTGATGGGAAAGGCAATGACAGAGCCAGGCTGTCTGATGTTTGGGAGTGAAGCATTTACTGTGTTTTTTCTGGTACCAAATCCAGAGTCTGTGCAGCCAAACTGAAAGCACTTCTGACTAAATTTGTCTTTTTCTTTTCTGTCTGGGTCAGCGGAATATGTTAGGGGTACCATGACTGTTTTAGCAGTCAGGTAGTGGGACATATTGGAATAGAAGATTCATCTTATTTATCCTAAGTGGTCGGATGCCTGCATTTATGTAAAACCACCTATACTACAATGAGACATTTTCCATACAAGTTAAAGTATTGCATTTAATAGCAGGTATCATAAGTAAAAGTGGGAAGACCACTTTCTTACAGTATTAAACATCATACTGTGGGATTATAAAAGCTAATGCATTCATTTATAAGCAGTATTTTGGTATGTTAGTTGTTGGAGATTGTGGTAATTGTAACAACTTTATTGTTGAGTAGTTTAATCTATAATAATGCATGACATAGTATAAAATGACCATGACACAATTATCTGCAATGTGACTATAGCTTTCAGACAATAATAGCAGACGTCAGCACAGTATTGAACAATATTTCCTCCTGTGATTTACCAGAACAAAAGTCTATCTCTGCTGTGTAGTAGAACAGCCTCACAGAGCCGCTAGTGTGGCTGTAGACTCTTCGTCTTGTGTTATATGTACAGCTGAGACAGGGTGTTAAGTTACTCAGAACAATAATTTAATTTACTTACTGACTGTTACTGTCCATCACTGTTCAATAATATCACCACAGGTAACTGCGTGTGTGCAGCAAATGCTACTGAGCAAGTCACAGCACAGGCCATACATACATACATACATTAAGGTACTGTGTATGTGTGTTTTGTGTGTATGTACGCCGGAGACACATATCAGACGGATAAGCAGTTACTCAATGCACACATTTTTGCCAAACTAATCATGTTCTGTGTTCGAGCTGCTGCCTGCTTGTATGACCTTTTACACCCTCCTGCTTTTTTTTAGTTGTGAGAGTAAAACACTTCAGACTCTCAATTAGGACACATGATTAGAAGTGAAACCATCTTGGCTGTGGTTGTCTTACCTTAAGCCTTCAAGTTGTTATCGTCCACAAACTAATTAGCAAGTTCTTGATAAGCGAGGGTAGACCCTTCGTTGCCATAGCAACAGTTAGACTTAATCACAATGAAAGGATTGTGCTGCTGGGTAGCTTGCAGAGCACGCACAGCCCTCCTGCATTTTTATTTGCTTAATTTTGTTTCTAGTTATTCACTCTTTGTACATTTACAAAAAAATTTCATTGCATCGCTGCAGGGCAGACCCACATAATTGAGGAAATCAAAAAGAGGTTTAGAGGGTTGTGTCAAAGCGCTGCATCTGAATGCAATGTTCCCAGTCTCATCAAATGAAGATAGCGATTTATTGTTACTGATTTAGGATCAAGTTAGATTAGGAAAGGTGCTGCAGATTTAGCACTGCTGCGAGCTGTAGGTAAAATGAGCTGTCAAACCTGGCTGATCCTGAAATTACCAGACTAATTTAAAGGAATTTAAAGGAAAAATTCACCCTCAAATACTCATTAATTGATTTTTCTCTCAAATGTGAAACTTTTCTGCTTTTGGTTGGACAAAACAAACATAGATGCTAAACTGCAAAAATGCTCGATTAGGCCCTCATAAACCCACTGCTCTTCTAGCTAACTGTGATTTGTGCGCAGTTTTTATATAGTATAATATTATTATACCTATTTGCAGTTTTGTAATTTGATGAAACACAAATGAATTTAGTAACATCCAATACAGAAGCAAATTGCATTTTCACACCCTAAATCTGCAAGAAAGAGCCTCAACATCAAATGAATCTGAGGTCTCCCTAAAAGCCATTAACATGTCAAGAAACTGTACTTGAGTTTATAGCATGTTCCCAAATAAATACAATTTGCAAAACCCAGTTAACATAGTCAGACTTGCTCTTACAGGGTCCCTGGACTCCTGGGGCCACAGGGCCCATTTTGTTTGTTTGGCAATCTAGCCTCGAAACAAGCAACTGGAAGACTGAATTCTGGGAAATTGTGATGGACATTCTCACTATTTTCAGACATTCTGAAAGTGAAACACGAGTAAAACCAACAATGGGAAGCTGGATTTTTTCTACCTGGGGAAAAAAGTGGATGGACTTTACTCGACATACTTTTTTTACTCCATTGCATTACATTCCAGTATATTGGGCTTCTTTTAGTGGAGAAAATGATCTTATTGCCTCTTCAGTGATGGATTTCTCCCCACAAATCTTGACTATTGAACTTTGCTCTTTTACTCTGATGGATTGACACCAAAATCTTGCAGTTTTTGGTAACTGATGGATCTTTTGCTATGAAACCCCACTGCAGCTACCTTGAAAATATTTCAATATGACATTATGTGGTCCTCAGTTTTCACTGTGGAAGTGATTTAGAGTATTCTGAGTATCTGTTTCCATTTTTTAATTTCTTCTCTAGTACGCAAAGTACCCACCAATGTTGTTGCTTCCACTCTCAGCATGACACTTACAGTAGCACACAATACAATTCAATAACACAAATCATCATTGTTAAATCAATTCCCCCTCAACCACCACTCCCTCGGTTACCCGTAACGAGTGCCGCACACACCACACCTCACTGATTGGTGGTCGAGTTGCTTCTTTGGTAAATAAAACATTTATAGAGGCTCAATTAGCGAAGCCTGTTGAGTCTGCGGCAGATGTGCTCGCCAGCTGTTTTTAAAGGAAGAGCGATGCAGCGAGGTGAAGTGAGGGAAAAGAAGATCTCAGGAACAGGAAGGAAAAAATGGAAAAGCGAAGGTGAAGCAGTCAGACAGTTGTTTTTGATTCAGTATGAACCCAGTTTATTTCTTGAGTATAAAGACAAGGAGTTTGTTTGTGTCCCAAAAGAGCACAGAAGGGTTGGATAAAAGTTTATCTTTATATAGAAAAATGCAAAAGCATCTGCAAGGTCAGTAGGATTCAACTCACTTCTAAAATATGCAGCAAATATATGAAGAATATTCAGTGTTAATAATGATATCTAAAGGATTGAATGGTCTCTGAAAAGAAAGTCAATTATATTAAAAAGAAAAAAATTGTAGCTGCTGAATTTTCTTTGATCACATTCTTAGACTAATGTTGACCTAATGTTAACCTAAGTTATATTCTTTGAAAAATCACTGACAAATGCTGTCAAGACTGGCACAAATTGAGCACAGTTAATATGCAGCTATGATCACCATTGATTAGGCTGTTGGTATGGTCAACTGTAACTGCAGTGTAATCTCTCTTGATACTTTATTATAAACCTTCGCCCATGTTGGAATTATCTAGGAATGACTTCATTTTTCATGCCTTCAAGCCTTGATCTGTTCCTCTGAATATGCAGCATATGTTACCATGGTTATTTAACTCACTCAAGTAGAAAAGAGTTTGTGATACCAGAAAACCAGAGTCAAGCCCAAAGCTAATTTGCTAACCACTAATCTTGCTTCTTGATACAAACCGAATCTCACCTGGAACTTACTTTCTTCCCAATTCTGGGTGAACCCTTAATTAAAACCATCCAAAGGTGTTGCTTACTTGATACACAGGCAGTACAGAGGCAATACTTCTGTCCTTTTCTACAACTCCCTATGTGTGAAACTCTCAATCAGAAACTCAGGAGTTGGTATTGTGTGTGTGAGTTTTCCCTGGTGTGCAGGAACTTGTTTAGGATTAAGTGTCAATTTAATATTAGGTGTTTCAAATGAATCTTATATACACCCCTCTGATGCAACATAATCTAAATCATGCCTTTACCTGCTGTAAATGAAAAAGTTATTATTCAGTCTTTGTAACTTTTTTGACTGACAGGTAGTCTGCTTTATTGCATGACTTAACAGGAAGACCCCTGTTGCTTAGCCTTGGTTTGTGCAGCAGCACAATATAAGACAAGCTGCATTTTTCTGTCTAAGAACAGCATTTGAGACAAAGGATAGTCTGATAGCTTTAGAAAAATGAATGCAGACGAACAACAGCTTCTAATTTTCTCAGGTCAAATGTAGATGAGTGCTATCACTGCCATTTCAGTGGCTATTGATAGTGGCTTTCACATGGTTTAGTGCCAGCAGAATCAATTCATACATGGCGGCACACGGGTCAAATATAAATACAGTTACATTTGTAGGAGAAGACAGGGGCAAAATGATTGGATGCAACAATTGATTTGATATTCAATGGGATATTGTGGTAATGAAACACTTGACCAACATATTAACACATTACAAGGATACCTGCTTGTTCTCTGGCCTTTTTAAATTTGCTTTGAATTCATATATGCACACTTAGCTAGTCACAGTCTTGTGAAACACAGAGAGCCGACGTTGTAGCATCTTGCTTGATTACAATATAAGGACTACTGGCAAAGCATATGAACAGACAGACTGATGATGATTCAAAAATACTCCAACTCTTCTCAAGGAACCTCTGCTTAATTCCCCTTTTCTCTGTCTTTTTGTTCCAGTGGAAGGCTGCACGGATTGGTCAGTGGACTACCTGAAATACAAGGTGCTTCTGGGGGAACCTGTACGGATTAAGTGCGCTTTATTTTATGGATATATTCGAGCCAACTACACCCATGCGCAGAGCGCAGGACTCAGCCTTATGTGGTACAAAAGTGCAGGACACGGGGACTTTGAGGAACCCATCAGTTTTGACGGCACAAGGATGAGCAAGGAGGAGGATGCCATATGGTTTCGACCAGCAGAGTTGGACGATGTGGGGTACTATTCCTGTGTATTAAGGTGAGTTCTTCTCATTTTTGTAAGCCATCATTACCTGGACACATATGGCTTTCTTCTTTGCTATCAAATATAAATAGTTGGTTTTATTGTTTTTGCCCTTAACTGGAGCAAGCATTCATGAGAGGCTATTCCACAATTTTGGACTTATTTTGCCAGCAGTGTGTCAGTGCGATAGCGGGGGTAAATAACATTTTCTGGAACCCCGTGGGCACAAGTAAAGCTGTGTTAAAGTCCTCCCCCGTTGATTCCTAATGAAGTCTCTCATCTCAGGCCAAAAGAACACTGGTCCTTAGTCCACAGAGCATCATCTAACATTATGAGTCCCCTTTGCTTGGCTTTACATGCTAAATTATTTCTTTATTCTCCTCTGGGGGACAGTAAGCTATTAGGTGCAATTGGTAAATCCATATCTCTTCGGCCTCACAAGTCCTTCTTTCTGAAAATGTGAAAGAGCGAATGATATGAAAGAGAATGGACAGTAATTCAGTACAGGAAGACTGAGGAGAGGGAAAAGGCTTCTAAGATAAAAAGAGAAAAGTACTTGTGCTATTTTCCTTTTCCACCTGCCTGATGGTGGAGGTAGACGATTGCTTGATTCATGAGTTCTACAATGTCGTGAAATTTCCTAGTTCATATTGGCAGAAGTTTTCATTAACATGGAGGTTGTCTGTGACCAGTCAGAAAGAAAAGGCAAAGCCGCTGCCCATAACACTTTCTTTTTTCACTGCACAAGGTGAACTTTGAAACACATTCCTGAATAGGATTGTAATCTTGTTAGAATTCAGAGAAATCCACAGAAACATTCACATTTCAACCCAAAAACAAGTGATTTAGGACATGTTTTACACTGGTAAAAAAAATCTGGTGAATAATATGCTCTTAAGCAGTTGCATTCAGCACAGGTTTCCCTGTGTTTCACAAGCTCAATTCTAAGAGGTTTTAGCCATTACTATTCAACACCATTAGCACTCTCCCCTTTGCTGTGGCAGCCGCCTTGAATAGAACCGGGCAGGACCAATCCAACAATTCTCTATTCAGTGACGTTGGCAGCATTTTCTGGAGGTAGACAATCAGTCAGCTCAGAGTTATTGTGTAATCACGCAGAAAGTAGAGCCATGAGATTTGATTTGGACGAGTAGAGTTGCTTTGTCGCCAGTCTCCACCATTCAGAAGCAAATTAAGGGGCAACATTTATTTGCCCATCATGTAGAGAAATAACAGTAGTTCTGAATGCAGAGCACTTTTCCATCACACAGGATTTCATTCTACCGACATTTCTTTGGACTATTGTTACCTGTAGATGCTTTCTGCAGGTCATTGTAGAGTCAGGACAAGGATGTCCTGACTAACTTTTTAATGCTTAATGTTCAAATCTTAATATTTCCCACCCAGATGGAATATTTACAACACTGACCTTTATTTACAATTACCAGTTGGTGCTATAATCGGTTCCCCTGATTTTCAGTGTTAATCAAAGCATCGGTTGCAGCTGGGGGTGTTGAGATCTGCACAGCCTATGATGTGATTGTAAAGAGACAAATGATTAAATTATTTTTAAAAAGTTATGAGATATGGCTGAAAACGTTGTTTTGTGAGGTCACAGTGACCTTGACCTTTGACCACCAAATTCTAAACAGTTCATCCTCAAGTCCAAGTGAATGTTTGCACCAAGAAATTCCCTCAAGGCTTTACTGAGATATCACGTTCACAAGAAGGACGGACGGAAAACATAATGCTTAAAAAAATCCCCCTGACATAAGCCCAAAAGTGTGAACATCACATCGGATTTCCTGAAAGTGAAATCCACCATCTGTATTAACTGAACACCCAATACAAAAAATGAAAGGAAAAGCATTCATTTGTCAAAAGGTGTTTACTGTCAGTTTTGCAACATTTGAGCTGAGGAAATAAGCTGAACAGTGTGCAGAGTTGCACATGCTTGATTATATAGTAATAACTTATTAACCTTGTAGGTAAAGGGCGTTTTCCCTTGACTGGCTCATTAGTCAGCTCTATACAACGGCTTTTAACAGGGGGAAGGGCCTGCATAAAAGGCTTGGGAGGATTAGGGTGTGTGTGTGTGTGTGCATGCATGTGTGAGTGCATGTGTGCATACGTGCGAGCGTGTGTGCATACGTGCGAGCGTGTGTGCGAGAGAGAGAGAGAGAGAGAGAGACATGTTTAGTTAAATGCAGCATTCTGAAGTGCATAGCAATGCATCAGAATCGACCACATGGGAATATCAAATTAGAATGATTTAGAGTCCTGTATTAGCATATAGGCTGAGTTCTGTTGAGTGGAGCCATAATAATAAGGCCAGGGCTCAGTCCAGATGACTGACAGAGCAAGGTTTTCTGGGAAACAGACTTTTGATTCCTTTCTCATATTGTATATCAACTAAAACTGAATGTATATGTAGTAGAAATGCTGAATTAAATTTTTCACATGATGTCCTGTCTCCATGTTATTCAGTGTCGGAGGTAAAAGAAAGCCACTCTAAAATAGATATAATAACACTCTAACTACTGCGTTTAAACACGAAGCTGTTAACCTTAAATGGTTACGGTATAGTGCTAAAAATCATATCTCATTTTCTATGAAGTGGGCTAAAGGTTCAGTTGTAAGTCAAATCCACATGTGAGATGGAACAAGCACTTTAACTAAAACAGACTGTGATCAAAATAAAACACAAAGACAGGGTTTTCCTTCCTTCCTGTGAAAAATTCTATAAAATAGCTTAAATTAGATCATAAGAGAAACAGGTCTTTCTCTGAGAATACTCCTTCAACAATAAGAGACTGATTAAAATACAATCACAGGTTTATCCTCTCATGCTTAACAAAACACAGAATGGAAATAACAACAACTTGAAAATATACCGCACGACAATATATAAAGCCTATATTGTTTAAAGATAGGCCTATCTGTGAGAATACTCCTTCAGTTGTTTTCAACAAAATCTGAACCACCTCCAGATAATTGGACCATGGACCGGCACTGTGTCTCCCTCCATGTGGCAAGAGAACTTGTGAGAGAGTGGGCCCCAGTTTGTGTGCAGATGCAGAGGGAGAGTGGGGGCAGGGTTGTGCAGAGAGATGCAAATACTGCCAAGGCTTTACTGAAGAAGTGGGTTATGTAGGTGCAGTATCAAAAAATATCGATATAAACAGTATTGTCTCATCCTATATCTCGTTTGAAAATATATCGATATATCTGATGAAGTCGATGTACCGCACAGCCCTTCTACAGTATGACGTTTGCAGCAACATTTGCTTTCTCATGCTTGTGCATCGATAATGTTTAACATTGCAGGAATGGATTCATCCAATTTTACAACCACATAGCAGTGTGTTGAGCTGTGACTCATTTCAATTCCCAGGCACCACAGCCAAATCAGAGGATTGCTCTTCTCTCTTGTCTCAGCAGCGTGGGTCCTATAGATGATCAGCACTTGCATATGTTAACATATCATATTTGGATTAGGCTCTTGGCAGTGTTTTTACTTGGGGATCTTTACCTTTTTGAAACATAAAGAGACCTAGGGAATTAGAGTGCTCAGTGGTGGAACAAATGAATCACAGCACAACAATAAATCATCTCTCACTGGATACATTTCATACTTGAGCAAGCTATAACAATTCAATCCCAGTCACTATGGGCCCCCATCATGTTATTATTTCAAAGCAAGTATTGGTACAGACCATTGTATCCAAGAATGCTATGCATGAATGTTGAAGCAGTTCTTGTCCTTAGACCACATCAGACATAATCTATACTCCAGCTTATGTGATAGTATTTGTCATCATTCACCATGTCTCTTTTCTTTTTTGATAATCAGTTTGGTATAGTAAGGATTAAAGCTTGGCAATGGTTTAATATTATTGTTTATCACCCTTTAGTGGAATAATGTTATAATGATATGTACATTTTGGTTTCTAAATCATATTTGTCATATCATATATCATATTTATGATTCTGTTATCAGTATTGTTTTTATAGCTTGTGACTTTAATCCATTTATGTTAGTTGTAATTCATCATAGATATATTATATCCCATACTGAAGGTTGTCGAAATCAAAACATAATAAATACAGTAAATATACTGTACCAGCAGTCAGTAAGATAGTATTGTGTGTGTGTCTTATAATAGCACTATTTCTTTAGAAGCTACTCAGCTTATAGTTTATGATATGTTCTCATATGGCATCAGTAATACAGAGACTGTCAGTCCATGTGTCCTGTCCGTGGCTCTCCGTATACCGAGGAAGAGATTTCTGCCAGTTGTCTGTCACAGGTGTTATTGCATTAGTCAAAGATGAACGGTGTGGGTGGAATATTCATAAGACACCCACATCAGCATTGCCACAGCCAGTGAACACACACTGCTGCAGTTTTATTGGCCACTTCTGCCAGTTTGCCGCCATGTAACGAGAGGTCGGTGTCTCAATGCTGTGCAGAATTCTGTTGTCCAAATGTCCAAGAGAACTGTAATCAAAAAGAGAATTATTAAGTTTCTGGTTTACATGTGAAGTTTTTTCAAATGAGATGCATAGATAACAGTAAAACACAGTCCATTGCGTTAAACATGTGTGATCTGGCATACATTTTCCATACCGTGATAAATACTCACCATGCACTTTATTGGGAACAACTCCGCACCTGCTTATTCATGCACTTATCAAATCAGCCATTCATGTGGCTGCAATACAGTGCATAAAATCCTGCAGAGACGGGTCAGGAGCTTCAGTTAATGTTCACAGCAAACCTCAGAATGGGGAAAAATGTGATTTTGACTGCGGCATGATTGATCTGAAACTGCTGCTCTCCTGATGTTTTCATTGTTTGCACAACCGTCTCTGGAGTTTAATCAGAATGGTGCAAAAAACAAAAAAACATCCAGTGAGCAGCAGCTCACTAGACTGGTTGGAGCTGACAGAAAGGCTTCGGTAACTCACATAACCACTCTTCACAACTGTGGTGAGCAGAAAAGCATCTCAGAATGTACAATACGTCCAACTTTGAGGTAGATGGTCAATAACAGAAGACCACATCAGGCTCCACTCCTCAAAGCAAAAGTCATCTCACACTGATTTAATGAACGTAGCAGTGAGTTCACCGTACCTCAACAGCCTCAAATCTGCAGAAATTATGCGATGCATTATGTCAGCATAGAGCAGAATTATTACATGGTGTTCCTAATAATAAGTGCTCAGTGAGCGTATCAGGTGGAAAAACATTCATATTTCAATCACATCACCGAGGCCTGTTGAGGATTGAGGATCAAGGCCCCATGTTGTTCAAACCAGATTATTATCACTGCCAGGGTTACAAGTGAAAAACAAGACAGATGTCACAGGCATGGGACATTAACAGACACGTTTATCATTGTACATTGCCCTTGTGAAAGAAAGCCCTGTGAAGTCTAATAGAAATACGCTTTGTGAGCAGCTTGGACACCATGTGGCATAATACAGATGATGACAGAGACCCATCTGCACTGCGTAAAGACACAAACATCTTAATAAGTTTTGCAGTTAGCAAAGTTTCAAGTCTGAAAAGCAGCTGGGAAAGGTTGGTAACAGCGTGCAGATAAACACAATTATTACCAATTCAAATCATCGAGTTTCAAGTACTTTCTTAATCAAGAGGCATGTTCTTAACACTGTTTGAGTCATCTTCCTGTTTGTTGTTTTAAGATGTGTGAATTCTGTGAAGTGGAGCTATCTCGCAGCACTCGCAGAAATTATTTGTTTAAAAACCAAGACAAAATATGACATTAGATTACTTGGATGGATAATTTTTCAGTTTACAATGCAGTTCCTCATTGATTTCATAATTTCCATCTTTCATTCTATGGTGCACTCTCACGCAAACCATTGAGTATAAACATGCTCTTTTTGCCATAATTTCATGTGTTACACTGCGTCCAATGACTTTACACTTCTGGCCTTCTTGTCTCTATTAACATACACACACATACAGCAGTGTGCCTGCACTCATCACATCTCTGTGTGTTTGCTCAGCTGCACTTAAGGGTGTCAGAGGGCATCATCATGTGCTAGCACCCGTACACACACATACACATTCGCGCACACATACACAAACACGACATGTCAGTTCCCTGCTCCCCTGAGACTAGCTGCTACTGACAGGAACTTAATGTGCCTCCAATCTGTATGTGAAAGCAGGCCAACATCAACACACACACATGCACACACTCAACATTTTGAGCATGTGTGCCTGTCTCTTTTACTCTCTTGCATTCTGCACACTCACATAGATCTACATGCATTACAGACATATGATGAGGGGCGCTCACACCACATACAGTATAGGAGTGGAGGGGAGCAGATGATCAGCGCTGTGTGTCAAATCGGGATCAGCACTCAGCTGTTTCAGATGTTATACCCCGCGGAGCTCTTTCATATGCAGAGCGAAAACATCTGCAGTGGCGGAGTGTGTCACATACTGTAGAGTGACAGAAAACAAACGCATAAACACACACAGGACATCGGACTACTTGGAGGATACCACTAACTCCCCAGCATTGCCGCCAGTGTCTCTCTAAGGCTATTAGCAATACAAAGTTACTAATTCCTGCTATTTCATACTGCACTGACAGCAGACACAGCCGAGTAAAAGCTGGTATAGCTAACGTCATGAGAGGAAAAAGGAAAAACATAGGGTAGATGTTTGAAATTGGTTCACTGCTGCTCTCTCAAAGTATGCAACTTGAATTTGAATATATGAGTAGGACGATCATTGAGCCGATCATATTTTTTGGATTCCAAAATTGATCAGATAAGATTGATTAAATCTGTTTCAGGTTGGGCCAGGTGCTATTGATAATCTGCAGATAAAATCAAAAGTGTGTGAGGGGGCGCAGATTTTGAATGGAAATTTGTAAGATTGTCATTATGTGTACAACTTAAATCCAGACCATTGGCATCATGTGTGTGAGGTTTTCAGTGAGATTTCAGTGCAAAGCCACAGTTCACCTGACTTTCACCTCAATCTTATGACGTTCAAATCTCTGTTCTTGAATATGGTAGTTATGTGTAGGGTGTCTGCTCTTTGTAGTTTTCAGTAATCTTGAATTGTTTCATCAGCTTTACATCTGGTTAGTTGTTTCAGTAGCTTTGTCTTTAATTCTCCACTCATAAACTGTTCACTATATATGGAACTCTGCTTTGAAAACAATATAGTATCCTGTTGTCAGTACCCATAGTAACCATTGCTTGTTCTCTATCTTTTAAGTTGCATTGTGGGATAATTTGAGTCCAGTATAGATAAATCACAGACATTAGCAGTTAACTGAGGGCTGTAAGTGCCTTATTCTTTTACATTTTGCTTGCTATATGTGACAGTTTCAAGAAGTGTATAAAACTATCTGCAAGTCTTTCTGCCATTTTCCATCTGAATGAACAGAGTTGCCTGTGATATGACAGCAGCAGCAAAGTCCAGGCAACTGCAATGTAATTATTCAATGGTCTTTCAATGCCATAATGTTTCTGAAGTGGCTTTAAATCAACACACAAAGATTTTCCTTTTCATACACAAACTCTAGCAGAAATGTGCCTAAACAAACACACACCCACATTGCATTGATCGCTGTGGAAAGAGCAGGGATTGCAGTGTCAGATTAAGGACAGATGTAGCAGCACAAGGAGGATCCCACTTCTTGGCAGGTAGCTAATGTCTCACCTTTGACCCTGTTCACCGGTGTTGGCATGCTGCCACTGTCCCAGCCTTATTAATGGGTTTCCTGCATGTCCTGCAAGGCCTGGGCTGTCACAAGCAAAGGACAATGGGAGGGGAAGATAACAAAGTGTGTATGTGTGTGTGTGTGTGTGTGTGTGTGTGTGTGTGTGTGTGTGTGTGTGTGTGTGTGTGTGTGTGTGTGTGTTTGTGTTTGTGTTTGTGCGTGCGTGCGTGCGTGTGTGTGCGCGCGAGTGCGCGTCCATTTGCTTATTTAAGCCTGAATCGCCACTGTGAGTGCATCCCACCTGGCACCTGTGTATAGACATACACACCAAGAACTTGTACAGAGAGCACACACGCATTAAAAACCACTTCCCACTCGTCCCACACCGCAGCCATGTTGACTGTATTAGTATTCGTGGGCAGGAGTGGCTGGTGATCTCTCAGGGAAGTGACAGTGAGAATGGGCCGTCTGGAACACTCTGTCATTCAACCCCAGTCAGGGCCTGTCCAATTGATCCAGCCCAGCTGTCAAAGTCAATGAGAGACGCTAGACTAAGGAGCAGCAGGGACGGTTTGTGCTGCCAGGGGTTATGGATGATGTATAATATAAGGATGGTGTTTGTGTTATAAGCTACCTGGCAGGAGACAATCAGTTAGCTGCGGCTCTGTGAAAAAGCCTTACGGAGGAGGACTATAACAATGACGCCCTGATGGATGTTTATTAATAGACTTTATTTTTAAGTGCTTTGCAGTGCCGCTTCACATATGAATGAGGTTTTGAAGTCACTGTGAAGTGAAGAAATACTTATTCAATCAATAATGGTAACAAAAAGCAGAACTACCCCGTCCACAACATCTGGAATCTTGCAACTTATTTCTTGGTTACTAGAATCTATTCTCTGGGAATATTCATTTTGTGGGTATTTGGTCATAAATTTTGACATGCAGGTGGCACTAGATGAAATGATAGGAATCGCCAAAATTCTAGGATTATTTATTCCTCTGGGGTCCATGTATGTCTGTACAACATTTCATGGCATTCCGATATTAGTTAAGATATTCTGTCTGAACTGAATTGGTAAATTACCAGACAAACACTACCATCCCTAGAGCCCTGCTGTCGACGTGGTTCAAAGTCCTAAAAAGGATGTGGTTAATGTATGTTTGGAGTCAGCATGAGTTGTGATGGTCATAAATGCTAAACTGAAGCTACATAAACTTAGTCAACAGATTATCCAAGAAAGAAGAGCAACACAGATACACCACAACAATGACTGATGGGAGAAAAGAGCATCTTCCACATTACTACTTTAAGAGGTTGTGAAAGAGTTGGTGCCAAAACCCTGGCAGCAGATATTCACAGTGCCCATGTGGGATTTTAGTTAATTGTGTGATATGGATTTGCCAAGATGCTTCACACATCAGCCAGGGGTTATTGATGATGCTCCCCTATATTCAGTATTCTTTACACCTGTATAGAGAGAGTGCTTTGTCGACACAGTGTTTGGACAGCCTTTTAGTTGGCTCTATGTGGTTTAGTGGAGGCTGTTTTCCAGCAGCCATTGTCTGATGATGTATGGGCTACTATTTGGGCCCAGTCCACCTTTCACACCCTGCTTTATTCAGCTGTGATATGGCAGTGTGGACTTGGCCGGATATGCACTGTGGACGTCTGATGTTACAATGGCAGTGTCAAAGAAGAGGGTGCTCATGAAACCACTTTGAGACCAGTTGCTGGATAGTAGTAGACTTTCATCTAGCACACAGATGGAAAAATGTCTTAAAATTTGCAACTTTAAAATCAGTGGCTGTTTTTGTTTATATATGAAAATATCCTCACTCAACTCTTTTATTGTAGCAAAATATTTGGTGTTAGAAAAATTGCAGAAAAGGGTCAGAAGCTTTTAAAACAGAGTGATGATGAATATTTTAGCATGTGTGCATTATAGGTAGTATATCAGTTTCATCAACCCATGAACGGCTGTAGAGTTGACAACCAAAGAAAGGTTATAATAAGAACATGATATGGTATGTGCATGGTAATATTTTACCAAACATTTAGTGAATGGGCTGGATTCACAGTACCATCTATAACTCACACATGTTAGCATTTCATAACTTAAAATAATTGCCCTGATGCATTTATGGATTCAGTTGCAAATTCATACTCCTGCCACTGATAATCCCAAAAAGGTTTTGGTTTTAGAGCTGGAAACCATCATTATATTTTAATGATCACAGTTTGTAGCAAAAATCTGTCTGTATCTCTTGGTATTGCATCTAAACCAATCAGCCACAACATTAAAACCAGCTACTAGTTTTAATATATAGCTGCAAAATAGCTCTACAGTTTGTGTCATTATTCTGCAGGATGCCGAGAAACAAAAAGTCATTACTTGGCCTTACACAGTGCCACTATATTTCACCCATGACCACCTGTGAAAGCATGTGCTCTAGCTGTAATATTTAGCTTCTGCTCATGCAGCTTTAATGTCAGCATTTGAATTAACCTGTGTCTGCAGATGTTAGCACATTGTGGAGGAACAATTCAGTTCCATAATATTGATTGGTAAACCATTATGGAAAACCAGGCGTTTTTTTGGGCTTCTACTGTCAATGAGAAGAAGACCTAACATTGACTTAGTCAAAGATTAGAGTAGTAGTATTTCTTAAGAATTTTTATTGGTCACCTTATTAAAATGTGGGATTTCTTCAGAGTTTTCATTAACTGAATTTCTGGCAGCACAACCTTTTTTCCTTGAATAGGCCACAAGATCATGAAGCCTTAACTGCAAGGTGGAGTTACTTACAGTGTTGAGAGGCATATATTATTCTGAATAATGGTTCCTATCCTGCTTACAATCATATTCACAAATTCAATGTATAAACCAACAGAAAATGCAGAATTGTATAAATGTCCCTAGTTCTATTTCAATTACTGAAAATCTAGCATTCACTGGAAAAGGAACCCATGCCTGAGTACCCCAGCAATTATTGTTATATTCCAGACATCTTATTTAGGTTTTCAATAAGTATGTAAAAATGGGATATGATATTTTCATGGGCCAAATCAAAAAACAGAATACTTTAGTATGCTGAGTGGAAATTGGCTGTAGTTTTTCAATTACGTAACAAAAGTGGCAAACGTTGCTGATTTCTAACCAGCTCTATATATACTCATTTTGGTGTATATTAGCTACTCTTTGTAGAAATTGGAATATAAATTTAATCCACCATGTGCATGAATTACAGTCTCAGCCAATTTCTCTGTATGCCCTTCATGCTCCTTCTGATTGGACATTTGTCCCACGCTCGATTCCATTTGATTAAGCAGAGCTAAAATGGCTCCTGGCTATAGGGAGCAGAGGGGGGAAGGTTGGCTGTGGAGATTATGCTCTTAGAGACCTCTTGACTCAAATCTGTTGTCACAGTCTGCATGACTACCCAGAACGATTCAGCAGAAGGTCATATATGACCAATTTTTATTTCTTTATTTTTAAGATCAATCTCTGTTAAGCTTATACACGCACATACAATATTCTCATTTCAGTTCAATTTTATCCGTTTGATTTTACAGACCAGAGTATCACCTGGGCTAAATATTTCAACATCACCAACAGAGGGATTTTATTCAGTCACGTCCTCACCATTGCCTCCCCATGTGCCCAGCTTCTTGGCTCTTGTGGTCTACACTGAGGAGAGGAAGTCATCAAACAAGATGCCAAACCAGTCTTATCTGATAGCAGGGACACTGACCTTCTCTTCCTCATATCTGATGGTGGTTTTTATCTGCCAGACAAATGTCAGAAATACCATTCCCCAAGCACAATCACTTTGGCACCAGAGCCAACTTTTCCTCCCCTCTCCATGCCTCCCTTCCCTCCCCTCTGGATTGTGAACAGTGGTGCTCCAAAGGAGACATCTGCAATACCACAGCTGTCAGTCAAACTGTGATATAGGCGAACTCACAGCTCCCCTGAGTCTTAGGGGTGAGAGTATAATAGGCTGGGATTGAGACATAAACTTTATTAGACTTTGAAAAATTGAAAAGACTCATTTAAATGTTACCAATACTGCATATTGTAAAGCATTTTACAAGTCATTTATTTATTAAAAGAAAATGTATCAGTTTTGTAAAGTCATGTACACTCAGTTGGTAGTTTATTAGGAATACCTAGCTAAAACTAATGCAATCTAATACAGCAGTCCCACAATAAATCCTGCCTTCAGGATGGTCGGAAAGTTTGATATTTGTGTTGAAACTGTTAAAGAAGTGTTGATTCAACTTTATGGTCATTGGAGGTTGCAGCTTGTGGTGCTATTGAATTGGATTGTATTATATGACCAATGTTTTATATTAATTTTGCCATTCCATTTATATCAGGGAGGGTAGGCTGAATAAAAAACACTTCTCTGTATAATGCAAAACATTATACACCACAAGCTACATCCTCCAAAATTATCATACAGTTGAATTAGCACCTCTTTAAAAGAATTTCAACAACAATTGAACATTGTACCCTTCATAAAGGGGGATTTATTGCAGGGCTGTTGAATTCGACTGTATTAATAAAGTGTACCTAATAAACTGCAAGCTTAGTGAATAGCTCCACAAGGAATAGAGCTCAGTATCAAAATCAGCCATAAACAATTTACTCTTAATTTTTTCCCCCTCATTTCAGTATGTATTTTAGCCACAAAATTTCACACATAAATCTTTAATGGAGTGGAAAAGATGCAGGGAGAAAAAACAATTACATAACAGGTCCCCTTCTAAAAATGAACAGAAAACAGAGACACGGGTGGCCTGCCAATACTTATAACAACCTTGAGCTGCAAAACACTGTATAAGCACACAGCACAAACACACAAATGCAACAGTGACAGTCTGCTAAACATAAATACCCCAGCAAACAATTTTCTGTCTGGGGAATGTTCCACAAACATCCTTAGAATGTTTTTTAAAGCATCTCAGACTGATCTGCAATGATTGTGTTAGCCTCGGGGAGGGCTAGCCTCCTCCAAGAGACAGGGAAAAGTCTTTCTGGTACCTCCACAACATTATCTTATTTAGTTGTTGAGTCTTCTTAGCTGAAGAAATAGCTACTGATGGTCAGTACATGCCTCCAAACCACAGGATGGTAGTTTGTCTCATTTTTTAATTTCAGTTCCTTTATTTATTTATTTAATAGGACCAATGCAATTTAATATTGTTACAATACAGATCATTAAACGGATGTGTTGCACAGAGAGTTTATAGCATTTGTTCATTTTTGTTCCTAGTTGGGCTTTACATGTACAGTGTAATTAAAATAGTCAGTAGTAGTTACAGTAAATACAGTGGATGTGACCTTTAGGTGTGGAGGCTTTGGAGTGGTTTAAAGGCACCTTTGGCTGAGATCTGCTGAGTAAAGTAATGTGAATAGTAATGTAACAAATTACTTCTGCTTTTGAGAAATCTGTAGTGTAGTCACTTTTTCAAGTTTAGGTAATGAGTACTGATTGCCCAACACTGCTTGTGACAGTAGAGAAAAAATGAAACAAGAGTTCCTAGAAAGCTGTCTGATCCTCTGATTCACCTTGTTGCTAGTTTCAGGAAACATTTCTCGCTTACATCTCCCAAAGAAACTGCTTAGTTTGTCCAAATCCTTAATGACATTCAGCAGCAGAACAACAACTGCAACTGGTTTACATTTTTCACCAGTATGGCCCAAACCCTCAGTGTAACAGCCCATTCTGGCAACAACTTTGCGAGGATGAGACAGTTTGTATTTGATATGCATAGCAGTATGCTGCTCATACATTACACCCAGAGGGCCTGGGGACCAATGAATAAGGTCATGACGGAGTTAGAAGAGAATACAATGGAGACAAATTGTTTATGCTTGTTATGAAATCAGGTTGCTAGCATAAAGATGAGTTGAGGGTGTCGTAGAATGGAAAATGAGTTCCCTGAAGGCAGCGAAGAGGAAATAACTGAGTAATGCGTTTGCACACACAAGAAGTGCTACTGACAGTTTGAGATGAACAACTCAAGGGACAGCTTGGAGGAGTTCTCAGACTTATAATAACTTCTTTGGTCTATGTAGATTTTGGGGATGACATTATTGCTTTTGCACATGCATTTTTTTTCTGCATTGTATTTTTGTAGAACAGTAGTTTTAAAGCTGGTCCTTGAAGAGGTTCCAGGGGGTCTTCAGTGGTCTTCTCTGGAAACAGTTCAACTTGTTTGTGTCCATTTAAAGTCTCTACATTAGAGCTTACTGCACCCTAATTTGATCCACTCATGTATCCCAGTGCATTTGCGTCACAAAGCTACGCATCATTCTCAAAAATAAACCTGCAGATCTTTGAAAAACCCAGAAGGTTGTTTAACAACACTTAGCACTGTGTGAAGGTATTTTCATTATCCTCAAAGATGAAAAAAAAAACTAGTTTTGGATGGAATCACGACAATGACATGTGCTCAAGTGAACTTGATTTTATCGTTAGTTTTGCTCTGTGACTCAGATGTATTTGTAAAGCATAAGAGGCTCAGACTGAGGCTTGAAAACATTTTAGAAGCTTGGGCTCTTCATTATTCCAGATAGTAATGCTCCCAAATACTGAGAGACTGAGAGATCCTTAGTTTATCAATAAATCACTACTGTATTAATGCATTTCCCTTCAGCTTCAAGGCAAACTTCTCAAGTAATCATACCTTTATTACCCAGGAACCTAAAATAGACCCCACTATGTAAATGAAATTGTACTGTAGTTCTGTGGAAGCTTTTCTTTCTTACATATCACACAATGCAGAAATACTGCTTTTTTATCTTTAATTGTTTGCACGCTCATATGTATGGGTACAAGTGTGCAGACAGGTGCAGGCATGTGTTTTTCACAGCGTGGCAAAACTAAATTATCCACAGAGGTGTGTGTTCCTCCCTGAGAAATCGTGTACTACAAGACAGGAGAGAAAAGGGCGACTGGGCGGGTGAAGGCAGGGACAGAGATGAACCATGACCGGAGGGAGGGAGGGAGAGAGAGAAAGAGAGAGTAGTATGGATTATAATTGAGGCCGGAGTTGGTTGTTCCAGCATGGCAGACAAGTGCCACACTCTTAGACAGGGGCTAAGTAGGAGCAAGTTGGCCCACAGTCAGATTTAGGGAGCCGGGGTGCTTTATCATCCTGGGCTTGGTGCTACAGTTGACAGGTGAGTTATGAGCGGGTGCTACAGGTAGGAGACCCAGTCTTCCCACTGCTCACTATGACCTTCGCTCTGGCCATAAATAATACAAGGACCATAAAATACTGATTTAGGATAACTGGGCCAGCCCTGTCTTGGTCTGGGTTCATCTTGGCTTAATGTGGACAGGGAAGGTAGTACAGGACTACTGAGGGCTGATGTAATGGACATTGACACACTGTATGGAAGCTGTTGCACATGCAATAGGTTACACCTGTGTCCAGAAAATGTAATACTTGAGTCTAATCTCACATATTAGGATTATCAAAAATCTTGATGGGTGAAAGGAAAAATCACAATAAACAACAATCTGATAAAGAAAACAAAGGAAAATGCTCCTACACAGGACATGAGGGGTCACTAGTTTGATGAAAACGGTATGAATCATGGTTCTCTCAGTCACCACATCTCAGCCCACCAGCAGCAGCACTCTTTGTCACCGCTGTTAAAACATCAAAAGTTTGACTCAAGCACTGCAAAACATTTAACAATTATATAAAGAATTAAGGATTATTTTGAAAAATATTTTTGTGACTTGAGAGCCCTGTTCTGGTGTCAGTTAGGGCTCCTATCTTTAATTTTAAACTGGCCTTGAATTTACAGTTGCTTGAGTACAGCATGCTTGAGACACATGAATCTATACACATATGGTGCTAATAAGGGACAGGGTAATGACTTGGCAGATGTTAGCAGTATTTCTACTGTGCCTGATGCCCTGATTACAGTAGGAACACATCTGTGTTATTTTTTAAAAAAATGCTGCAGTGATGGAGGTTGTGCATGGTTGGACGAAGAAAGGGCTTAACCTTTTTCTGAATGCTGATTAGACAGTTGGGATGCTGCCATATTAACAATGACAATCTTCTCAAAATAGGCTGACACACAGTTTTCATTTTTCAGCAGTTCAGTAGCTTTTCTTGTCTCCTAGACATGACATTTAAAAGATAATAAATTAAATAAATAAGTAGTTTCAGACAGTGAGAATCAAAGTCATGTTCTGTAAATACACATAGCAAGGAACTTTTTTATTACAGAATACATTGTATTGAAAGCTGCACCAAGGTAAATCTCTATTTAAATACTAGTTGTGACCTCAATGTTACTGTACTGCATTACATGCTATATTAAATCTCTATAGGGTTGATATCTGTGGATTGGTATCTTTCACTGCCCTGTAATGACAGCATGCCGAGGCAACCTTTAATCTTTGTACCTCTCACCCTGTGACATCCGCTTTACACTGAGACAGTTCTCCAAGAACATTATTGTTAGTTGAAAGTGAGCTCTAATGAGTAATCAGCAATTATTTCATCATCCAATTTCTATTAGAGAGGAGTTATTTTAATTAAGAGATTCATTAAGTTAGTTCATTAATTTCCCCACAGGTGCCATGGATTCCCAGGAGAATTTCAAATCAATTCTGATCCCTATTATTTAATATCAGAGCGAACACTTGCTGAGTTGTAGGGCAGGTTCCATCTGGTGTTCATATCTGTGGGTAGATCCACTGACAGTCAATAAAATAAAAGAAGAAAATATGTATTAGATGGTTGGGTATATGGTTTGTTTCTTATGTGATTAGGAGGGATCTAACTCTGAATGTAGCAATGGCTGCATCTATAAATGAATCCATAAATTTAACCAATGCAAAATCCCATGAGTGTCTTCAGTAAAGAGAGTCTGGTATATTTTCACATAGCCAATCATAATCCTTTCAGAAGGCTGCTTAACTCTGAACTGACCGTTGCACATAATTTCTCTGCATTTGCTGCATAGTGCAGCTCAAGTCCTCTGCCTGCCCTCCAGCCATATACAGTAGCTGTCAGCCTGACACTTCTCTAAGTTGATGTATGCAGGATGTTATCTATCATTGCCACGACATTGCACATCCCCTTCAGTTTGACACATTTTGACAGACATCCTCACCCATTAATGCCATGGTATCACCTAGCTTGTTATCACTGTATCTGCAGTACGCAGAGTTCCACAAGCATTGAATGCTCAGTGTGTAGTAAACAGTGAGGTCTCTGGAGTGTGCAGCAGTCGGATAGTTTTCTCACTTACTTGCTTTGCATAGGCTTCATGAATATTACACCTGCTTAGTGAATAGTCAAGAGATCACCTGGCTCTTCAGGCTCAAAAGGCATCGTGATGGATGTGAAATGTTGGAAAGACATTGTAGGACAAAGTGTTGGCCCACACCATCGATCACTCATGCGGAGCAGATGACACAATTCTCTCCCTCTGTCTCTCTCTCACTCTCTTCCAGCGGGCGAGTTTATCAGTGCTGCCCAGAATATTTAACAGGGAAGAGAGCGCACCCGTGGGATCTCATTTGCACAGGTGTCCATCTGGTAGAAGTTGTCTGGGATAATCTCCACATCATGTCACATTTGCATCCGAGCTTCATGAAAATGGCACACTTACTGTAAGCGCAGAGCATGGCACTGGCCAGTTCGAAGGGCTAGGGATTGTTTTCCGCCACTGTAGCGAAGACCAGTGTGTGTTGTACTAATCCACAAAGCAGCTAATGCTGCGCAATTATGTAAGGATTTAACATGTTTGTAATTGTTTGTTGGTTCAGCTCAATTTGTGTAACCAGCTTTAGTTGGAAAATTAGCAATGAGATTTTCCTAAACACTGCCAATTTGTTTGGTCTTTTAACCAGGAGGGATTTACTGCAGTCAGGCCATAGTACTTGTCAAACGTGACAGTCTTATTAGACAGTTTTAGCGAAGAAAAGGTGCTCTTATTGAATTCATTGATCATCAAGGACCTCTGCTTCAGCTCCCCTCCTTCAAATAGCACAACATTCACAGGGACTCAATGTGTTCATTGATTCCCATGTTCTCTTAAGAATTATTCAAGCAGGAGATCCAATCTCCAAAAAGGACCGCTGTAGATGCCTAGCAGCCGTAGAGTGGAGCATCACTCTGCAGGGCCGGGCTAAATCTGATCTGGATCCCAGATTGGTTTAACATTGAAAGACAAGTTTTCCCAATGGAGGGGCAACACATATCACTGTAGGTATACTACAATACCAAGCAGTGAAATGAACTGTTTTTTCCACTGGATGAATACTCATCAGTATCTGTGGGCCCAGGCAAGCATGTAGTCTCCAAACATTACAAGTAATCTTGCATTTTACACCCCCTTTCCCTTGCATTATAAATTGTCTTCTTTATGTATATGACCTGAGCAGTTACAGTACATCAATTGTAGCAAGTAATTTTCTGCTAGCTCGCTCTGTATCTGCTTAACACGTGAAAACAAAAGGCTCAATCAATCTTCAAGTGCTGTTGACATTCAAAGCTGTCGCTCCATATTACCACCCATGTCCCTGCCTCTTGTACACACATGAAGGCAATACATTATGTGTGTGTGTGTGTGTGTGTGTGTGTGTGTGTGTGTGTGTGTGTGTGTGTGTGTGTGTGTGTGTGTGTGTGTGTTTGGTTGGTTTTTGCCAAAAATAAATGTGACATAAAATGTGAAAATGATTTTCCAAAGAAAGGTTTCCTTCTATCTTCTGCTGAAATTAGTAATTCACATGGAATCTGAGGAATGAGCATTGTGGAACAGACCCTTAGTTTCTTTGAAGCCAGAGATGGACTGCTGGCAGCTTTTGTTTGCAAGACTTCCATATGATAAAAACTCATTTATTTCTCAGACTGATTCATCATCTTTGTGTTTTTGCAGGAACTCAACGTATTGCATGAAGGTGTCCATGTCGCTCACAGTGGCAGAAAACGACACAGACCTCTGCTACAACTCCAAAATGAGGTTCTTTGAGAAGGCTGAACTAAGCAAAAGCAAAGACATTAGCTGCCCAGGCATTGAGGATTATATACAGCCGGGAGTGGAGCCAGAGATTGTGTGGTACAAGGTAAGATGCACCTGTTTTATTTGCTGTTTGCACAAATAATTAAGATGTTTTTGGTCGTTGTGTTCTTTTTTTTAAACAGGGAGAAAAGAGAGATGTTGTCTAAACAAAGGATTTTCTCTGCCACTTTAAAATTAAAAAGCTGCACAGGGAATTTAGTCATTTATTTGAAGAATAACCTTGTTAATATCAGCTATATTCAAATCTAATTAGCTTCAAATACCATCTCATCTCTAGACTTCTGAAACTAAAAGGATCAAGATAATATATATAAACTATATATCCTACAAAAATAAATCTATTCACTGTTTTCATGGACTTTCTCTTCCTCCTCATGAAGCATCCACAGTGTAACTGAGCCAGTCAGACCTCAAATACAGGCCACTTTGACAGAGCTGTTATGTGAAGCTTGGGGGCCAATTTATCAAACGTGAAAGTGTGTTGTGGGCTCCACACCCTCTAGTTATTGGCTCTCACTTTGTCAGTGGGGCTGGTTGAATTCTGGGAGGCCTGTCTTGGACCACAGTTTGAAACCAAACCCACAATGCCCCAGTTTCCTTTGCCTCAGGTGTTCTGTGGCCCAAAATCTGAAAGGCCCTGACTGTCTATGGAAGGCCATACCTATGCACCAGCTACATAATAGTATGCTGTAGGGATCCATTTTATACCTAACATTGTTGTATATTGTGCAGTGTCCTTTTAGCCCGACTGCTGGTGGAATTCGTTGAATCTGACCCCAGACTCAAATTGGTTAAAGATGTAGTCAAGACCAAAAGACCGAAGCTCTAGTGCTCCACCAAGACCAAGTTTGAGTTCATATCTAACTATAATATAACCACAAGAATTGCTCAGGACTGCATTGCATTAAATTTAAATGTACACAATCAGGAATTTAGCTGTACTATTTTCTATTTTGACGAACAGTGCCGTCTTTCAATACAAATACACACTGGTGTAATTCTTTAAATCTATTGTGAACATGCATCAAAGGCTTGTCGTTGGCAATCACATCAGAAATCAAAACGAATCATTAATGACAAACTTCATATGCCTGAATAGTTGCAATTCATGTCACTTTTCTTAAAACCCTCAACCCAATTAAGTAAATTGCTACTAGAAACTAGAAAGGACTTCACACATAAACTTAGTAGGTTTTATGAAATGAAACGTTTATTGCAACCCGATCCAGTAATGTTGTCTTGTCTCAGAATGATAAACGCAAAGCCATTCAACCTCATAAATCCCAGTTAAAAAAGTATTAGAGTCTGGGCAACAGCGGTGCACCAAACTAATTTAGCATAATTTGGGGAGAGCTTGAGGCCTCTCCACCATGACGTATGACTGTGTGGAAAGCTACTGTAGTGCTTCATGACAGTTTAGTTACAAAGAGCCCTCTATGGATTTACCCTTTTTTCATTCAGTATGCTTAAGATGAAACAAATAATGTCTCGTCTCTGTTGCTAATGATTAGAGTTTTTTGTACATTTCAAACAGCAGCTTCAATTGGAAGCCGACAGTAAAACTAAATCAGTGTATTTGCTTCATTTTTAACATTCTGTATCCCCATGCTCGTTTGAATAAAGGAATGCAAGCCAAAGCAGTGGAGACAAACCATAGAAAGGAGGAGGGACACTCTGTCCATCAAGGAAGTACGGGAAGATGACATTGGGAATTACACCTGCGAACTGCAGTTTGGGAACTTTGTGGTTCGGAGGACTACTGAGTTATCAGTCACAGGTAAGAAAATAGTCTACATTTCTTCAATGCTACACGATCTTTGACTTCAGAGTCATCTCTGCTTACTTTTGTTGATATCTTATACTGTGGGTATTTTAATGTAAGAGGTACAAACAGCTTGAATTGCTTTGGTGCTTGTAACAGAAAAAAAGAACATCACACCAAAAGCCTCAATGCAAGTATACTTTTATTAATATGTTTAAAAATAGAGGCATTTCCACAAAAGAATGTCCTCGTTGCATACGCCTTTGTGCACTGTGTGTGGTGAGTGTCTTTACAGATTGTGTTTTTTTTTACACTGTGATCTAGCAAAAAAAAAAAGGCTTCAGGTTGTTGTCGTTGTTGTTAAAAAAATTAAGTTTTTTAAGCTGATCTCTGCGCCCTTTGCCAATAGTGGAGCTGTCTCTGTGAATTCCAGGCTGCTTTAATTGCTAAGTAGAGGAATTCACACAGAGCCACTTCAGCACTTTTTCTTAAGGCTGTTGAAATATTTAAGCCTGAACCTAAAGTGGGTGACAGATTGCTTGCCACTGACACTGTCACAGCCAAGGTTGACACAGCAGGCGCTGTGGATAGGGAGAACCCTAAATTTACAACTTAATTAAACACACTTCTTTTTGTTTTTTTTAGCTTATCTGACTGGAAGTTGTTCTGGTAGTTTTCCTGAGTGATATCACTTTAAATTTGTGATCAGTAAACAGCAACACAGAGCTGATATTGACTAAAATTAGTATTTTAATAGTGTTAATTTAACTGCAACAAAATGAATCATAAGAGAAACAAGACTTCTTGTTTCAGGGATTTATCACTTGCCAGATTTAAAATCGTCCTATATTACAGATCTGCTCCATTATAAAATGTCCCTGTAAAAGTAGAGCTCACGTTTGTTTGAGTAAATGTGTTCCTGCTTTGTTCAGTTTCACAACAGCTTCTCCTCTCTCTGACTCATTTGGCTGAGCTCACCCTTCCTGTGGTGGCTCATGTCTTCAAGGATAGGAACAAATGCAGGATGACGCAGACTGAAACAAAACAGAGAGAAATGAAGAGGATAGAGGGGCTGTTGTGTTTCAGCGCGGCTGCCATCACACATTGTGGGTGTGAGGGTCAGACAAAGTGTTGGCTGTTAACTGCTACCTGATTACATTTTATAGTCCTTTTAAAGAGACAAAGACAGACTCCAGTGAAGGCCGAGTTAAGTCGTAAATCATTTTCTCACCAACCTCAAAATGTCATCCAGGGGGAATAGTCTTAATCTCTCTATCTACTTTGGAGACATTCAGCATTTCAAAACAGGTGGCAAAAGATGATTGATGATTGGACCATGGCAGTAGAAACAGCATTTGTGACTGTGTGGGTTTACACTCATTCCCAGTCTGCCTGTAGGTGTGAATGTGTATCTTTTTAGTTTTATGATAGACTGGCAGCCTGTCCAGGATGTACCCTCGCTCACGCTCAGTGATAGGCTCCAGCTCTCACAACCTGTAAGCAGTATAGAAAATAAATGGATGGATATGTGTCAATTTTATTTCATAGTTTGGTTTAAGATGAAGTTGTCAGTATATGCGAAAGAAAAGGAAGTAATTACTTTTTTGGCAGAATTTTCTCCATCACTTCTATAACTTACTATAAGTTTTGTTCAGAAAATAGCACAAACCTTTGCAGTACATCGAGTCTTAGGTCTAATTCCACAGAGGCAGTAGATCAGTAGTTTATTGATATACTTAAATGTTTCTTTTAGGATACAGAGATGCAAATAAAACATTTCACCTAAAACGTGACTGTATGTTAAAAGATGCTATTTTTCCGAGAGGCAACAAAGTATAACAAAAATTCCCATTGTTCTTTCTGAATATGGAGTGCCTTTTATCTTTAGAAACCAATGCCAGTGTTAATTCTGTTTTTTGGCTTGGTTGCTTTCCTTTTAGGCAGAATTGCTTTCCTTTGAGTTTTGGCATTTATTTCTTTATTTACTGTCTTCGATTGAAGAAGTTTTGAGTTTTCGTACGCAGCGTTTTCTTTTGTACAGCCATAGTGGCTGCACTGATCTTGCTAACTACCCAGTTCTTTTGATCTATCTTCTTTTCCTGTCTGCTGTCACTGCTTCAGTACACATGAAACACATCACATCCTATAAGGAAGGGGATTTTGTTCTTGGAAAGAACTCCATAGTGTTTAGGGTTCATCTCCACTTCTAAACACCTTGAACTTTGATGTGCTTATTGTAAACAAATAATAGATGCATCCACTGCTTTTATACTGAATCAGTGTCCTCCACTAGTTTTAATATTCATTACTTTTGTGTGCAAAACACCCAAGTTTTGTCTAATTTTCACAATTTATCATGATAATAACCATTCTAGGGTTCAATTGTTCAGGAAATTGGCAGCCATTTATCCCCATTATATACCCATCTAGAGGGCCAGTGAGAAGAACTGTGAAATACACTACAAAGGGAAAAAAACTGTTCTAGCAAGACCAGTGTCCAATAGTAACCTAGAGTATACTCATACTGCATCTAGTAGTCTGTGTAGTGGAACTTTACAACCCATGACGTGGGTTCTTCCCATGACCTAAACTTGTAAGAAACTTGTGAGGTTTTGTAACAAGGTTAATTGTTGTGTAAAAAACCTTTGAGACTTTGGTACAAGGATAATTCATGTGTTTCCACAGTAATTTAAAAATTGGGCAATGTGGGTATACGCAGATAAAAATACAAAAGCCATGAATTTGCAATTTTTATGTGCTGTTTTGTAAGCAAAGTGAATGCTTGTGGGACAAACAGTGTCAGTTATTTCTTACATTGTCTGTCCCAAAAGTTCTCAGCTGGGTTGATTTTGTTATTAATTGTTATCTTATATACTGTGTAGGGTTCATATGCCAACGCAAAATCAAAGGGCACTGCTGGAAGATGCTATCAAACCACTCTGTAGCTTTTCACTTTGCACCACTGCTTTGTGATCCCATATTTTTAATATTGTTTAATCTATCAAAACTGTCCCAACTCAGTTTGACTGTCTGTTGTCCCCACCTTTGCCAAACACTGAGAAATCACTGAAAAATCTTCCCGTACACCTTTCATTTCAAACCGCTGACTCCAGGTCATTCTTAATGACCTCCTCTTCCCAAATACCAGGGAGAGCCTGGGCATCTTTGTAAAGCATTGGTTGTCTTGGTCAATACAGGTGAAGTAGTCAAATTGTGACTGATGTTACTGACTTGTTAATTGCAGTCATTAATGTTGACAACGTCTGTTTGGTGAATCACTTGACAGCACTGCTGGCATCTTCTTCTTACCTTACCTGGAACTTGCATTCAGTACCTCCTCTTCAGCAATGCCAAAGTTTAGTTCAACAGACATCCCTCCCCAACACACACACACAACACACACACAACACACACGCACAAAGACGGTGGAGGAGAGTGGAAACAAAAGCAGAACCTGTGATAATAGCTACTCATTATGTTACATTTCATTATATTCCTGCTGAGGAAAAGGGATTTAAGTATTCCACATAGACCTGACCTTTCTATCAGCGTGCTTTCTTTTTTTTATCTAGAGTAAGTATACATGGACTTTTATGTCATATTATCAATCTCCCACAGATAATTCAAATTCACCATCAGAACCTTTGTCACTCCCCTCTTTATCAACAGCCTACAGCCCCTCTCAAAGCAGCGCAATGGGACAAAAGGTCAGATTCCATTTGATTATAATGAGCACAGCTAAAGTCATAATGAGCTCCCTTGCTGAGTGATTGGAAGTGACATTCATTTTAAATGAAATTTGGGGTTTTATGTCTTCTTGTTCTTTGTAAGGTGCTCTGTTTGATGTCTTAGATTAAACACCGCAAAATAAAGGAACGGTGATGAAATAGATATACAGGGGAGCAGCAACTTTAGTGTCAGTGTAGCTAATGAGCTGGGACTGATGTTGTTAACCAGCTTTTCTTATTTTGAACCAGCATGCAATGAGGCGTATTTGGTTGATGAAGGGAAGGGGCGTGCTTTACAGCGTGAGCATCTAAATAGCCAAAAAGCCTGAGATGCACAGGCAAGACAATCATGAAAACAGCTCTTCACATAAAATGTCCCTGCATTTCCCTTAAAAACCGCATGATATTTTCCATGTCCTTTAAGTCTGAGCATTTTGAATAGACAGAGCTGATACTATGGTAGCTTTATGGCTTAAAGCAGTTCCCATTTAACACTCTTTTTGACAGTCTTTCAGTCTAGCACATTGAAACCCAATTTCTCTTGACTGAACTGTAGTTTCTTGCTAGATAGCACCATGTTATTTCTGTGACTTGCTTACTGTTGAATATTATTGCAGAGTGACTTGACTGGTTGGAAATGAAAGGCACTATTTTGCTTCCTCAGCTCAACCACTTCTCCTGAATGATGGTAACCTTTCCCTTGTTATGTGTTTTCTGCTGTGCTTTTGTAAGCTAGAGGCTATTTTCTGCAAACGTAGACAATAAAGAATAACAGGAGTCCGGTACAAGTTTAGAACATGACACTTAAGTAGAGAACAAGACTTTTTGTGACTCTCACTGAGCTTCTTTTGGAACATGACAAGTAAGGACAAACTCGAAAAGAAATGTGTTTGCTAAATGCAATAAAGAAGAAAAAATAACTATAAAAGCCCATTACTTTAAAGTCAAAAAGCTGCGGATGAAAGGTTCCCCCACAGGAAAGAAATAAGTAGAGCTCATACAGGAGCGTTGCTTTGGAATTCTCAGGGACCACAGTGACATGCAAGACCTGGGGCACTGTTTCTGGCAAGCTTCTCCTGTGGCAGTGATTACCTTCTTACAGTATAACATTAGCCTATTCAGTAGCATACGTATTCCTTTGACTGTCTTACTGTCACATGACCCTTGTTTTGCACATGGTCGTAGTCCCCTGAGAATATCCAAGGTTGAATTACGCTGTGGTGAGAACCAAGATAATGAGAATGCTTATAAACACTGGGTGTATGTCATTATCCAGGTAATGTATTAAGATACAGATCATATGTTAACATCACAGGTGTGAACTGGGTCTTGGAATTGGAGTGTGCCAGAGATATTAACAGGTGAACAGATAAATGGAAATAAAGGTTTGCAGTAATTAGCCAGCAGAATGATTTATCAAAAATCTTGTGTGTGCAGCGAGTCATGCTACTTATTATTCTGCCCTGCTATTTTAGTATGTAAATTAGACTTTACAGCAAGACAGTGATGCTCAGGCTACCGTACCATGCTGTGTTAGCAAGCGAACAAGCTGAAATTAAAAAGTAGTAGTACTGCGGCAACAAGCTCATCATTTAGAAACACAACCAGCTTCTCACAACCACAAGTCCCTCCAGTATGAGCATCAGAAGCTTTAGAGGAAACTTTTGTTTGTTTTCTTTTCAATATTGGAATCATTGTTTTTTGCATCCTGACCTGGCACATCTTGGATGTCATTACTCTATAAGATATGCAATCCTGTCACCATGATGAATGCTGTTATACCTGAAACATATTGATTTTTTTATACTTCAGTCTAGTCTATTGTTCTCCAGGAGCAGCTAAATGACTTTAGTTTTGCTGAGTAAAAATAAATGTGGCGTTTGTTTTGGTGGTGGCAGTGAGAGGAACACAGAGAGCTCGTGGCACAACAACAGTAGCGGTAGAGTTTAAATAACCTCAAATATCCATTCAGTATTCAATCATTTACAGTATGAACTCATTTGTTGAACGTTGAAATCTTAACACGGCCTCTATGTCCTTGTTTATCCTAATAAACTGTTTACTTCTGCGGCTCAGTGTAACGCTAGTGCCTCTCCAACACCTCTATTCTGCAAAGCATATCTCCTGCCAGCACGATTTGGTGGCCATTACCAATTTCCTCTCCCATCTCTGAGTTGACTCATTAGCATATGAAGAAGGTTGAAATATAATTGCTCCTTTAATTGATGGAAGATAATTAATCAGGCAAAGGTACTGGTGGAAAAGAGAAGACGAAGCACTGAGTGGATTCAGAAAGTAATCCTTTTCTTCTTGTGAATTTGATACTCTGTGTAATCAGCAGGTGCTTAATGAGGTTTATTCATTTTTGCATCTTTTATATATATATATATATATATATATATATATATATATATATATTATTATTATATCATATCTTTGATATTTTGTCACTTTATTGGGAGAACATACTTATGAATAAAAATGAAGCTTGTCATTATTCTGTAAGTCCGCTGTGATTTGAATTCATCGTCTCCCGCTGTGGCCGATGGTGCATTTCAACTCTTTGAATCTTCAAGAGTGAGGGTTATTTATTATAGCAAAGCATTATGTTGACTTGTTTAACTTGATAGTCTTTAGTGTTTTCTGATTGATTTGAAGCCATTAGTTATATTTGTGGATGTTTCCTTTAAGAAATACACACGGACACTTGCTGGATCTCAGTGCTTGGTTCATTTTCATTTACGGCTGCTTTTATGTCATAACCTTGGCATGGCGTTATGATCTTCACACCCTCACAATGTTCAGAAGCAGTGGCGCTGGCTCTTATGTGTGCTGTTCTCGCCACACATCCCAGCGCAGTGGGAATTCAGTGGATTAATTAAGATTGTCACTCAAACATCTGGCTGCTGTGGAAATGGGCTACAGAGTATTATTTTAACCTTCTGGCTTTTCCATGGGCACTTGGACCGGGCTTGTTTCTATCTCTCATGATGATACATCCAACAGCATGATGGGAAAATGAGGAGGAGGGAAGTATTCAATGACACAATATGTCTGTGTGTAAGAGTGCACGCCTGCCAAACTGTAAAGCTCACACTGCAGTTACTATAGCATATTGAATGTGCAGACCCACATTAATAGTGTGGGTGATGGAGCTATTATAATTACTTGGCTTTCTTAGTAGTATTTCCATTATTACATTCATTTTCTATCTAAATGGCACAAAAATAACTGTAAATACAGTATTTGCCAGCTGATGACAGGTTACCCAGCTACATTTGAAATAAACCAGCTAGGTGGTCAAAGGGAAATGTACATCAAGGGCAACCCCTCCAAAACAAAGGAGACTTTTTAATACATTCATTTCTTTATTAACAATGATCTATATTTACATTTAGATAAAAACTACGCACAGTAACAGATCAAGGATTAAAAGAAAGTAAACTTTAGCAGAAAGAGAGAAAAATCAATTTGCATTTTTGCATCCAACATCAACATTTATACATTGAGTAGGCCTGCCAGTGTTGCAGTTTCCTTTTCCCCCTTTATTTCACTTTTAAAAATAGCTTCTCCTTGACCAGCTACAACAGTAAAATGCTGCTAATCCAGTAATGCATCAGTTATTATTAGATTTTAATAATCTAATAATATAAGGCTGTTGATGTTAGGTAGGTAGCAGGTTTTCTTATTGAATTAATGTGGCTGCTGGCTAGGTACTCTACTACCGCTTTCTCAAAACGGTTGTCATCGGCACATTGGAATTATGTAATGACTTCAAACCTATACCTGTGATGTACATGATAAATAAGTGAGCACTCTATCTTTTAAACCTTTTGTTTGTTTGTTTGTGTTTTGTTCTTGAACTTGTGAACAAACAGTTGCCTATTTACACATCCAGCAGTGACAGAGAGCTCCCTGTAGATATTTGATCCATTGTTAATATAAAAATATTGATTGGAGATTAAATTACTGTATCACTATTGCCCTCCATATACAACAAACTACATTCATGTTGACGATGTTACACAAGAGGAAAAAAATGAATGAGAGCATTAAGTGGTGAACCTGAGTAGAATTAATGAAGAATTGTAACAAAGGTGACACAAGGAGTTTACTGCTATAATACATGTGCTGTTATGAAATGCACTTAAATCTGAGCGAAGAGCTCTTAAAGCATGACGGATGGCTTTTTGATCAGTGGGAATGATTTTATTCATGTGGCCCTGCTGCTTCTTTTCCTGAATGAATTACTGGGTGAGGGTCTCTGGAAACTCTGAGGATAGGTCATTCGCATGTAACACCTTATTATTCTTGTCTGTCTTAGAAAGAATATGCTAAATCATCAAACAATACATCAGGATAAAGCAAAACACAATGCCAAATCTAAAAAGTCAAGATTTTTTTGTTATTACAGTTTTAGTATTTTAAGATTTATGATACCATCTTTTTATCACCTCTTTTTTCTGCCTGAGCCCTGTATCGCCATTTGTCACGTCCCACCACTGCCACTACTCTCTGCCACAACAGTCAAGACCAAATATCAATCACAGGTGAGAGGCAGAACCTGAGGCTTTCCTTTACAACCAATAATGGACCGTCTGCGGTCTCAAGCTTGACTTTGACAGTGACTTTTTTTTCTCTTATTCTTCTACTGGCACCTTCTAAATTGTGTAGTCAACTATGGTACCAAATTGAAGGACTTGTTGCAAAAGAGCATAACCACGTTAACACCATTCAGAAATCATTGTTATGTATTGCCACCTGAGGTCTTCAGTGAACAAAAAACTGTGTGAATGTAGGGTTTATAAGTGAGACCAATACAAATCAAAGAATGAGAGGAAAATAAGACGATGTGCAAATGGCTTTTTCCTCAAGGCTTGAACTTGTTTGTCAGTTTTTTAGCAGTGAACCAGATATAGAGTGAAAAAAATGACCTTAATCTGTCACCAAGGACATATATTGTTTATGTTCAGTGCAAGTGGATGTTTTTCCAAGCAGTCTCTTCCTCAGGCTTTTTCCTTTTAATAAACTGTCCTTGACCTCCACTCAGACAGAGACATAGAGGTCAGGCAAAAGCTTCAGCAGAGAGGATTTTAGCAGAGAACTCTTCCCTTGGTGAAACAGTCTTTGACACAACTAAGAATAGTGTAAGAACCGTGAAAACATTGTAAAGTGCTTTTCTGAGACCTACACTTGGCAACTTTGCACTTTAGAAAGAAAGACTTATTTTGAAAGAGTTTTGGAATTTATTTCCTAAAAGCCATGTGACCATTTTATTTTTAACAAGGAAGTTTTGTGTTTTGCTCAACTTCAACTCATTGCTTATTCTACTACAGTGATGATTTCCCAGCACTGACCATATCACATGTCAGAATTTAATCTGGGTTTATGACATAATTGGGTCTCGTTTGTGGTGGAGAATGAGCACTCTTGACTGTTGCGGCTCGTATTTGTGATTTAGGTCGATGAGGCACATGTATTTTTAGATAAAACATTTTCTTGTGCATGTTTAATTGCAGAAGGCATCAGTTGGAGAAATCTTTATCAAACCTGCTTCGAGGATCTGTGGTGAAATGTTGTCTTTCCCATGATGGATCATTAACTTTTTGTTAAAGGACAGCTCCCAATTAATTTTTAACAATATTATTCATAATGCATGTGTGACTATATATATATATATATATATATATAGAGAGAGAGAGAGAGAGAGAGAGAGAGAGAGAGAAAACATTTTAAATCTAACAGCAAATGTATCCATTTAGAAACACCATGATCACACCTGAGACTGAGCACTAAAATCTGCTAACATTAAATTCAAACAGCAGAAACAGAACATCCGAACATTCGAGAGGGATTGTTCTTGACATACATTTGTACAGTTAGTTAAATTTGGACGTTTAAAGTTTAAAGAAATAGACAAATGAGAAAAACCCATTATGTAACAGTTAATTGATTATAAATATGTCCTAATAATATGTTTTATTCTTCTAGTAAATGATTGATCGATTAATCAAATACTCTCAATTTTCCAAACGTAGCTATTCTCCAGTCAGCGCCGTAGTTCTTCACTGTATCCAGCTGTTTGCCTTAACTCCTTGTTCTCACCGATGCCCCCATTCCCCTGTGGCTTTGCCGGCTGTTTGTTATGTGTTCCCCTGCCATCACTACCCAACGCAACCCTGCGCTCTGATCAATCCAGCAGCAGTGTGTGTGTATGCTGTAGTGCACACTCAGCATCCTGGTGGGTTTCCACCTGCTGGCGCCATCAAAGGAGCAGCACACAGGAGATGTGATTGCAGAGCTTACAGCAGGGGAGGAAGTGGGCGACACAGGAGAGAAAATATCTGAGCATGAAGCATGTGCAGAGTGTGGTGTTCTCAGACTGGAGTGGTTACTTGGTTACTGCATATCAGTTCATGCTGTAATTTCTCTGAAATATGTGTATAGCTGTCAAAAGTGTTTTTTGGTTTGCAGGGAAAGGGAGAGTTCAACATTATGATTTGACTTTGAATCCCTGAGATAAAGGCATTCATAGATTCAGAGCTTGGCAAAATCCATCTCCCTGTGTTTGTATCCCTCTATATCCTGAGGTCATCTACAGTGTTTGCATTGTTTGCTTCCATGAAACAGTGACGGGTAATTGGCAACGAGTTTCTGGATGCCTGTTTTTTGGCTTGGCCTGCCAGATATGAGCCCCATGAACAAACTGCCGAGGACGAGCTCCAGGAATTAGTTTGACTTGGCCAGCTTTCCACAAGGTGAGATGACTTTGATCAGTGTCCCCTTGTTTGATGAGGTGGCACTTTCTGGGCACAAATGCTGTTTTAAGCAAACAAAGGACTATCTCCCTTGGCATTTTGTCACACAATTTAGGACATGGGGCTAGCAAGGGTGGACTGGAGGATTTAATGCATTTTAAGTGCTAAGTATATGGAGAGTTAGAGTTGTGTAGACTTACTGTACAGTGCATGTCATTACCAGGCATGGCAAAACAAAGCATTTCATAGCAATGCAGGGAATATTTCATGCGGCACATGTTTGTGTGTCATTGGAATTTATGTTGCATCATGTTTGTATTTTTACACCTTGTACAGTGAATGGGAGGGGATGTCCCATGAAATTGGATTTGGTTTTGGTTTTCTAGTGATAAGTAATTCACAGTAAAGACTGAGTAATCATGCTAACAATAGACATCCATGGACCACATTCTTCTGACCACATTTTTTTCTTCACCTACAGTTTTGACAACAGTAGCATGTGCTGCAGAAGCAGCCCAAACTATCTGAATACCATCTTTCTTGTCACTTGAGTAAGTGACACATTATGCCTCCAAGTATCCGAAGAAATTCTCTTCACATAGAGCGACTTTGCGATCATTTTTGTCCGATGGAAGTATTCACTTGAAGGTAGTTGGTAGTGCGCCTTCATGTCACGAAGCAGAAAGAGAAGTATAAGTCACTCAGTTGAAGCCTGGAGCACATACGTGAAATGCCATACAGACAACAGTCGTAGTCAGGGTACAATAGCTGGTATGTGCACATCTCTGGAGTGAACGTGATCAAGTTACAGCTTTCTTGGAGAGCTGACACATTTAAGTTCTAGGGAGTAAAACAGTAGAGAACAACGGGTGTAGACGTTTGAGGCATGTCATATGGCACCTGTGTCTTGTCATCAAAGGTGTGGAAAGGTAGTAAATGGACATGTTAGACTTCCATGCCATGTGAAGTAACGGAGATTCTTTAGTTAGTCACATTTGGTCTTTTGTTACTTGAACGTGGAGTTGGCGGGTGGAGCAGCAACAGCACACTCCTCCATCATATGTGACAAGTACGGATATTCAAAATTATAGGACAAATAATTTGACTGGCTGAGAGTGATTCATCATCACACCCTCCTCTATTTACCGTATATTCCACATTTGCCAACTCATTTGCGCATAGTGCCCATGGGCACCCAAATTGGCAACAAAAATGGCAGGTGCACTTGGCCGTCATTGTCTGTGTCCTCATAACATATCACTTGTGCTTTTTTTTTGTGAATGTGTGATTAAATCAGCCTGTATATGTAAATCTGAACCCAGAGCTGCTTTGAGTGAATATTTACTGAAACCTCTGCCTAAGAGATGAGGTCTTCATGGAGCAGGTGAAACCAAGCAACAGATGTGATGCTGGTTTGAACAGATGGTGCAAAAATGCAAAAAGGTCAGGTGGTCTGGTGCCTGTGTTGCTCTTGCAGCACATTGATTGGCCTGTTTTTTAGAAGGAAGACAGAATCCCTGACAATAATCCCCCTGCATGAAAGCGGGATCAAGAGCTTATAGGCTCTAATTGCTTATAGTGGGCAGCAATTTGATATATTCCTCATAGTTTGACAGGTATACTGATGCTTTTGATGAATATTGCTTCCTCTGACAGCTGAAACTGAACCATAGAAAAGATAAGATAATAAATTGAATTCCACCTCAGTCCTGCACCACATCTCTCCTGCACTTTTATTTATCCTACTCTTTTTACATTATAAGTAAAAATTATCATACAAATGAATAATAGAGAAAATAGAAATGTTCCCTCAACTTCTCTTACTTGCAATGATTCATCTACAAAGATGTTCACTGCTATTCCAGCTGATTTTGGATACCGAACCGTCCTTCACCTTTGCAGTGGGCTGCTGTCATGCATCTTGTCAAATATCTATCAATTAGCAAACTGTGCTTACAAATGCTCCTCTGACACACCGTACATCTGGGATTGCTAATTAAGATGACGTGTTACATAATTAATGCCTTCACTCTACTAATTAGCGCTCACTTAGTGCCTTAGCTTTTGGAGATGTGAAAATCAGTGCTAAACTAGTGTTAATGTGATTCCACCCCACAGTAAGTGATGTTGAACATCCAACATTACTTATCACGTTAAGACTTTTAGAAAACCGAAAATTTGAATCATATCCGTCTGTGTTTAAAAGTGTTCAAAGGGTTGTTTCCCTGACTTAAATGCAGTGTTTAAGTGTCTGTACTTGAGTTTAAATGACTTTAGATTTGTGGCTCCCCTCAAGGCCACGAGTACATACGTCGGCCTGAAGGTATTCTCCCCCTCTTCTCCTGCCGCCCCTATCTACGGCAGTTCGCAGAAATGCCCCATCAAGGACACTTCAGCCACGTGTCAATCCACTGATTCCACCAGAGAGATAAGACGGTGGGAAGGGACGGCGGATGGGACTCTTGCATAATTTATAGTGAGCAAAAATCAATTTTGTGGCATAAATTACTCTGATGTTAATTAGTTGCAGATTGGTCTTTTACAAAAGGTGCATTCTAAATCACTTCAGGGAGAGATTCATTGCACCGAGACGAGTCTGAATTGTTCAGCTGGTGATAATTTCTCATGATGTTATGATGGAAAATTAGGCTTGTTTCTTTATTTGGAACGTGACCAAAATGTTTTCAAGAGCCCAAATGGTCTGTCTGAATAGAGAATTTAAAAAAAGAATATTATTATTTCCGTTCCTCTATTGGTAAAGCAGGGAACTTGTGGAGGAAAATGGAAGCTTGTGTTTGTGAAGTCAAGCACATCCTCTTGCTCCCTACGTCACCCGTCCTTGCTCTTTCACACACTGACACACACCCTTAGTACTGCACACACACACAGACACACCACCACACAAACCACCCTCGGTCAGGGAGATTGCTTACCAGTGCTTAGTTCAGTGGCGATGCCCAGTTGGGCCTTGATGTAATGGAAATTGATTGCACTGCTCCCAGGCTACACTGTCATGACAAGTTATTTTAATGGCACTAAAGCAGGCTTATGCTGAAGTTTAAAAGGAGGGGGGCAGGGGCAGAACAGTGACTCGGGGTGTATTTGCAGCATTGCAAGGCGTGTTATTTATTTATGAGAGAGCACAATGTTTCTCTAGAAAAAAGAAATAAAGACGGCGAGTTTGCAATGAGAGATTGAGAAGAACATTATGGGGGTGGATGGGTGATGGGGGTGACCGTTCAAAGCCATTTCCTTGCCAGCTCCACAGTTACCACCTCAGAAGTGGTTGTCGTGGTTGAATTGAACTACAAAAGTGATAATTAAAGAATGATTCATGCTTTTCAATGTGCATTTGGCTGTCAGTTACAGTAAAGTACATAGAAGCCATATACTGTAAATGCCCATTTATCCCAGTAGCAACCTGTCAAACAAGGTGGGAAGAAATTTTCAGCTGAGATGAAATCTGTTGTTTATTAGCCGCACACAGGTAATGGCTGCAACATAACAGCTGTGAGAGCTCCAGCTTCTCTTTGTGCCTTCGTTTTTTTTCCCCTCCCCATCTAGACTCGGTAAAAAGTAACAGTAATAAAGATGGAGGCTTTAGCCTGCTGCCCTTTCTTCAGTGATGTGTGTTCCACAGGTGAGGTTATTTCATGTCAACAAGTTGCATTCAGGTATCTCCTAGCGGAGGTCGTCTGTGGCTTGCTGACGTGTGCGTTTCTATTATTGGAGGAGACTGGACCGCTCTTTGCCATGGGCAAACTTCTACAGAAGCTGTTTACTCTGTCTGCCATCCTGTTTCCTCTTCTGTTTCTTCTACGCTTTTTTTCTTCTTTCCACTTAGTTGCTACATATAATGATTTATATTACTAGCAAAAGACATAGAGGACTTAGTGATGAGTACTTAAGAGTCTCATAACACAATCAGTTCTTAATTTATTTTAAAGTTTAATGGCATTTTGAGTTTAATGGCATTTCAGACTACAATGTCAATGTAATAAATTATGATGGTTCATGCATGAGCACTTCAGGTAATGTGTTTCCCTCATGTTTTGTCCGCAGGCCAATTAAAGCTCACCGCGTGACAGTCCGACCAAATCAAAAGGTCTCTGCACTCCTTGACAGCTAAAGCAGCCAATTAAAATCCTGCGCTTGTGCTGAAACAGTCGTCGCCGCCCAACATGAGTGATCATTACTGTATATGTGGGTTGGAACGAATCTATGGGCGACGTATTGATTGCAATCGTGAAAACTGATCTCGAGCTTTGGCCCAAAAGGAGTGATGCCATTGTGTTTAACAGTGAGAAAGGCATAAGGTCAGGCTTTGAGAAAAATCGCAAATTCGCACGTGCACACACACGCGCCCCACTGTGCTGATTGCCCATGCTGGTGTCACCGTCCACTGTGCGCAGCAGTAAGCCTCATCACACGGGTCAGCAGAGCCAAGACCTCACTCACATACTGCTTGATCATCTGAACAAGTCCGGAAATTAACTTTGATGTGGAATGTCTGTGGGCGAGCGGCTCAGGTCCACAAGGGGGAAAGAGGTGGCTGGTCAGCTGCGTCTGTGGGCGAAATGTGTTTGCCACATGCAGAGATATGAAAGAGAGCATGCTAGACGAGGAGTGAGTGAGTGAGTGAGTGAGTGAGTGAGTGAGTGAGTGAGTGTGTGTGTGTGTGTGTGTGTGTGTGTGTGTGCGTGTGTGCGTGTGTGCGTGTGTGTGTGTTTTTGTGTGAGAGGGAGAGAGAGAGAGAGAGAAGCCACCCCCATATACTCAATGAGGAGTCACTCATCTACTTCAAATATGCTTAATTCATATTCAGCTCACATGGGGCTTGCAGAGCTAGATTTAATACATCTCAGCTCTCTCTATGACAGATCTGGAGCATGTCTAAATTAGATTGTAATTTCAATGAACTATGTCTTACAATGCATACAGGAGCAGGCCAATCATTAACACTAAGTGCCCCCTCGGTGACATTCGGAAGTGCTTTGATTTGACTGCCCTCTTGTGTTTGTGTGTTATGTGCATTCATGTTGTGGATAGTCGATGCACCCGCATGTGCACCATTACAGTGACCCACAGTGGGCATGAGGGCAATAGACAAACTTTAATGCCTTGTCTCATATGAGCCATCATCATGTCAACAAGCTCAAATACAAGTTTTTCAAATCTGCCATTTTTATGGTGAACGATTATCACTTTTAAACATATTAACATTTCTCGTTGGAGAGCAAAACAAAGCTAAAAGAAGAGTGACTATAGGACTTACATGTGTCAGCTGGACACAAACAATGCTCCGAATGAAGCCGAATGTTGCTCTGTTTATGCTGGATGTGTAAAGAGACAATTATTTGCTACTCTTTTCGCCATAAGATTTTTATCTGGTGGTAATATGTCAGCGTTGTGTTTGTAGCTTGTTCTGCTGCCCCCGAGTGGCCAAAGAAAAATCAAATCTTTAACGTTTGCTTTAAGCAATCGCACTGAATTTATCCAGCCATATCTTTCTGTAGCTTATGCACTGGGTGATTTATTCTTTCAATGCAATGAAAACAGTGATCTCATTATTATGAGATAAATATTAAAACACAAAGTTCTCATGACAAAAGAGGAGCTCATTTAACCGATAAAGACGAACAAAGATCAACATAATTCAATAAAGATCTCATAGAAATGAAAAACCAATTAAATGCCATTAAAATGTGGAATGTGAAAAAGATCTTACAATGGGAAAAGATCACTTGATGTTCTGCATGACAAAGAACAAATATTTAATTTTATCATTTTATAATAGGAAAAAGATGTCACAATAACAAGGAAAGATCTTATTATTATGAGTAAAACATGGATTTTCTTTTGTCCACCTAACATGAATGCAGCACTATTCTGTACTTATTGGCCTACAAGGGTCCCTGGCTAATTCTACTGGGCAACATGTTTGCTTTACAGTCCTTGTATGCATTTCCCTTAGAGGCCAAATATGGTCAGGGAAATATAGAAAAATACATCTATTTACATGCTTAGCATCCTGCTGTTACATTTGTTAAAAATGCCCCACACATGTATGGTTTCATTTATCTTCTAGCTACTAAGATGCACTATTTCCTTTGTTTTTAATGCCTGCTTCAGCGTGATAGCCTGTTTGGACAACTGCATTTATAAAATAAACAAACAAATAAATAAACAACTGGAGCCCTCAATGGCATCGAGTCCTCTTTTAGTGAGTGACTATCATTCATTACAGTGAGAATCTCAATGTACTGATCTTCTATACATTTAAGGATTCTGCTTTAGTTGACATTCATCAGCCTTCTACCTGCATTACATTTCCACTGTAGACCTGCAGTCGACCTGCATGTGGAACTGCTCTGATCAAACTGACTTTACACTCGACTCTGATACTATTCTCATGATCAAAACCGTTCATTGCATATGCTTATATTACATCTTCTCCTCTGCTCCTTCTTTAAATACTCTGCACTGTGACTTTGTAATCTAAACATAAAACGTGATCTTTACTTCGACCTGTAAGAGTTGAAACTGTGATTTCGTATTTTAGTGTCTGATGTTAAGTCTGTATGTTGAAATTTTTTTTTTATAGAAATTTAAAGAAAAAAGTCAGTCTCCTTACATTTTTGCATGAAATGATTTGTCAGATTATCACAAGCTGACAAGCGTCCTATTGAGAGAAACATTATTTTAGAAGTATTTTCAAGTGTGAAGGACAGTGTGCAGGAGATTTTTGTCAAATGTCTTTCCGTCCTTAAAGAATATTTAAAATCTTGAATTAAATGGAACAGAAAGTAGAATAAATGCTGTGTGCAGAAATTCTACCAGCACGTCTTGGTAGAATAACAATGTGGCTTTGTGAACAAAAAATATCAGAAGTGGCTTCCCTGTAATGAGTTACACTCCATTTTTGCAAAACCCATGTCTCAGTTCTACAGAGGCTTAAATCATGCGTACATGTCTCTCCCTCTTACCCTCTTCTATGTGTAGGGCATTCGCCCTGGAAGACTGTAGTGAATTTAAAAGGTGGAATCAATAAAGGTTCACATTTTTGGATCATCCTTTTCATGGATGTTCTATCATTTTGCACAGTAAGTGGTTTTACACTCCTAGCTTAAATTAGTGTATTTTCATGCTTTTATGACACAGTTCTGATCTTCATCAAGCATTAAAACCCTTTTCCTTTCAACAATACAAAAGTCAGAAACAGAGAAAAGGATTGAGGCAATGAAATGTATGTAAATCTCTCAGCTGAGCCCCAGTACAGTTTGGGCCCCACAGCTCCCTATGGGTCAACGGATCCAGGGAGGTTAGCACAAACCAGTGATGTAGGGCACCACGATGGCAAAGCTACCCCTGCTGGCACCCGGCACCAACCGCTGACCTGTTTAAACAGCTGGAACGTTTGGCACTGCCTGCCTCCGGAGATTTGCAGGGCCACTGGCAAAGGGGTTGAGAGGAAGGAAGGGGGAGGCAGTGGGGGAAGGGAGAAGGAAGGGGGATGGGAGTCATGGTGGAGGAGGGATTCATAGCTCAGCAATAGGGGGCCACTGTGCAGAAATGGCACCAATCAGGAATTAAACAGGCCACTGGCAACAAGCTGAGGAGGAGGAGGTTGGAATAGAGTTCAAGTCAAATAGACACAGTTTTTTTCATAGTGGCCTGGCAGTTCAGACGGTCACTTTTGTTGGCGAGTTCAGTGAATGGGCGACCAAGACCAATAATAAATAGATTGTAAAGAAGCGTTTATGCCAACTGTTTTGTTTTCTTTTTTTCTGTGTGCTTTGGAGGGGTTGAAGCTGTGTGCTTGGGGTGTGGGAGGTCACTGATTTACACAAGTGAGCACTTAGCAGCATGAGGCAGGGGTTCAACCAAAACCAAGCAGTCACTGGCAAGAGGTTGAGAGGAGCAAGCGGGCTGGAGGCTGGAGGGAGGGAAGTCTGATAGATGTGGAGTAAAGGCTGCAGTTGTGCTGCATGAGTGCTCAGTCACATTATTCAAGTCACATTTGATTCTAACACTGATTTTCATACTCAGGGATTCACAGAATGTGTAGTAATAAAACAGACAACAATGTGAAAAGAACAAGTTTATTGGATATCTATCTGAGCAGGAGAAGAGCTAGAGCTTGAATTGTCAGATGAGTGGGATTTTGGATTTTGTGGAAATGTAGATGACATAATGTCATATCCAGATCTTTCCAATGCAGCTGAATGGAGCTTAATATCTTTTTTTTTCTCTGGTGATCTAAAGTATCATCTTTAAAAGTCAGAGTTTGGTGTCACTTTGAATCAAAGAGGAAGGGCTTCTTTCTAGAAGTAACATTTTACACTGATGTTCAACAATCACACCACGGAGACAGAGAAACCAGTGTCTTCACTGTCTACCCTCAGCAGCCTCAACAGACCAGAACTGATCAGAGCACATACAGGAAATAAGTAAAGGCCTGAAACCTGCTTCTGTAGGTTTCGTGTAAGCAAACGTGCATTCTTTGCTGAACTATAATTTTAGCCACATTGAAGTAAATAATACAGGTTGATAAACTTAAATGGTATTATGTTCCTGTTTGACAAACACAATCTCTTATTATTAGCACTTGCTGTGGATGCAAACAATGATGCAGTTTTCATTTTGGATCCTGAACCATAACACACCCACGATGTGTGTTAGTAAACCCAGTTCAAAATGTGGTCAACCTGAACACTCAAATAGAGAGAGAACAACACTGGCAGCATAATGAGCAGCAGTGGTGAAAAAAAGTCAAGTCATTTCTCTCACATATTTCCCCTGTAATGATTGTGATGCATCTCCTGATCACTCAGATCTCACTGGGAACCAAGTGGACCCATCTCTGTGCACATTGTGAGCCGGCAGTGACTGACTGTTGAAGAGGTAAACTAGCTGTTCTCAGGGTCATAGCCTCGCCTGTGATGTCACTTGATGACAATCGTGTGCCTGCAGGGTCACAGTGTCATTTCAAACTTGCAGTGATGATGCAAGAGAATGTCAGCCCACCTTCATGTGCTGGTCCTCAGCCAGAGGGCTGTATGGAAGGTCAGATGTGGGTGTTTGTGATAAGAGTGGAACTAGAGAGGGGGAACGACTGAGAGACTGGTGGAAGAGAGTGGAAGAGAGATGCTATCTGCTCAACTATCACTGCGTAGATCACAATGAATCAGTCAACTGCATTAGTCATATCTCACAAGGATGTTAGAGTATTATTAGAGTAGGAGGGTCAGTGTGCAGCATATGCTTAAATTAAGCTACACAGTTATTCACTTCTTATTTGAAACTTGAATGATGAATTGAAAGATTTACACCGTACCAGTCTCATACAATACTTAGAGACCAGCAGGTTTTGGTTGTTTTTCACTGGATGATGTCATCCCTCCTCTGAGATGCAAGCCTCCTCACTGTTTGCCTGGCCAAGGATTTCTTTTTTGCTTATGTAACATCCATTTGAGAGCTTTTTATTATTTAAGACGATCATATCCTTGTTTATGGAAGTGCTTAAGCTCACTGGTTTAATCATATTTTTTTCCAGAGGTATGTTGGAGGCAGCTTTGATGAATAATGCAGAGGGTTTGTGCTATACTCAATGCACATTCCAAAGGATGTTTGAGTGCTGTGCTCAGTCCCAAAAACACTGGCTCAAATGATTTCAGGCACCACCAATCATACCTCGCAGTGGTTAAAGTCAAATGCCAATGTTTGATCAACCCAGTTTGTTTGACTGGAATGTTGGGAGGGAATCATGTTGGTTCCAGTCCGGTGTGGTTGTATTTACAAAGAGTGGACTGTAGAGAAACAGACATTATCACAGACGGTGTTGTGTTAGAGATTCAGACTATTAAAGGAATAATCTTTATGGGCAACTTGTAGCTGTTGCATCACCATCACAGTTAAGTGTGCCCTGAGGCATAGTATGGATTTTATACAGTGGTCACTAACACATAAGGGTTGGATAGATCGCTGCAATCAAAGTCTAAACTGTGCTGAGAGGGTTTATTGGACCAGAAAAGCCTCCAGTTGTTAAAGGTTGAATATAACTGGGATCTATTTTGATCTATTTTGCTTCTTGAATTGCCCAGTATCCTGTAAATGTCCTAAAATGATTGCTTTTGTTGATGCTGAGACCAGCTTTCAACTTAAATTCTTTCTCTTTGGGCAACACATTCTTCCTTCATTAATGATGAAAAGCCAATTACACATCAAATTATGAATATGGCGCAGGGTCACCAGGGTTGGACAGTCAGATTCCATTCGGGGACAATACCTCCCCAGTTCTAATTTCTCCTTAATGAAACAAAAATGTTTTGTAATTTTTTACCTGATTGGACTTCAATGTAGCTGTATCATCACAGCATTTTTGTCAAGTACGGTGTTTTAATTACAGATACAAATGATGGTTGAAAAAAGAGCAAACATCTCTTCCAGAGGAGCAGTTGGGTGGGGGTTCCAGTCATTTCAGTATTGTCCAGGGTGTCTGGTGGCCATTAGAGGAGCTGCATCTTAGAGCACCTCCCAAATTGGCCTCATTATTCAGCTGTTGTGGTTGTAGCTTGGCCCAGACAATTCAATTCCACCATTTTTCATAGCTGGCAGCAAACTTGGTGGATTCAAGACATCCTCTGCCTGTCCAGTTGTGGGAGATAAGTTGAAAGGCAAATCATCACACTGTATTACTTCTTCTGTTGTTCAGGGGTCGAGGGCTTACAGTGTCGACCAGTTTATGCATTTTTGTGGACTCTGGCCTTGAACAAGAGTTATTTCCAAATTCTGTCACTGCTATAATCACCAGTTTTGTGAAGCTCATCACGCACACTGTTTGTTGAGAATGGCTCACATTCGTCAGGATTTCTGTCCTTTTGTTGTTGTAGAGATTTCTTAGTTTTGTGGTGTTACACAGCTTATGTGTCCATCCCTGTAATTAATTCTTTTTTTCTTGCAGATGTTGTTTGTCTGTTTGACAAACTGTTTGCAGTGAAGATTTTTTCCTGTCTAGCTCATAACAATTTTCACTGTCAGACAGTACAAATACTGATATGTGGCACTCAAGTTGGTGAAGGTGATTTCTGTAATCACTGACAAAGTCATTTTGAAGAGATGTCACTTATCAGTCTTCCTTGTATGTGAACTGTGTCAAATATATATACAGACATACATTGTGTCTGTATAGCATGTAAATAAGGGAATTGAGGGATTTGTCATAGCAACAGACTATAAACTAGGCTTATAGGCATTGTGTCCATTAGCACAGATGTCTTGGATGAATCACGTTGTTGATTGAAACTTGTTTAGTGTAACATTAGAATTAGTATAACTATAGCATGCACGCTTTCCTCATTACATGTGCTATGTATGAAGGGATATGAATGGAAACATTCATCTCACCAATTACTCTCTCAGTTGTTTTCTTTCTTTTGCAGCAAAGACTGTGATTATAAGAAACAGTCATTGGGTTTAATTGAAATTATGATTATGATGATTATCATTATTATTATTATTTTGTTTTTTTATTATAAATTGTTAGCAAACGTAGAAGTGGTTAGGCTTCATCGTAACAGTGGGTCAAGCTGGGCAATGAAATCCTTGGCATATGATAACTATAAACACATCAGTAAAAACATTGATTTATAAGAATATATTTTTAAAAAGTAAAATGTGATGAGTTTAATATAATTTAAAGTCTAAAGGAGTACCAAGTACAAAAACAGAAACATGCATACATATGTACAAGTATCAATATTGCACTGAATAAAAAGTAAACAATATTTTAAAATATTGCATGAAAACGTTGTTGCACATGACGTCAATATCACAGTTATTATCATTAAATGCACTTGGTATTTACATAATGGCACACAAGGTGAATCAGTAGCAACGGCATCAAATTGACGAATAGTGTAAGTCATTTCTGTGACTCATAAATATTCTGTTGTGCTTTCTACTTGCACAATTAACCATCATCGCCCATCATCATTTTGATTGGGCTGCGAATGAGTGGAAGAATTGAGGTGAAAGTAGTTGAGCGGTTAAGCATTTCGATATTTGGAATATAGTTTATAATGTTTCAAATTGGTAGTAACACAGTCGGGTAATTTAAAAATCAAACTCAGCCAAGCTTGTGTCTGTAATCTAAGTTTGAACGTACGAATAAACTACCAACTTTACTGAGGCACAGTGCCTTTAAACAATCTCTATTAGAGGGTTATAGGGATCCTCAGTATATTGTCTGTGTAATGTGAACTTCCTGCAGCACAGAGTAAACAACGAAGTAGTCCTCACTGCAGATGAGATCTGCAAGATGAGTGATCTGCCAAGCTAAACAAAGATATTATAATTTGTCCTTGGGAAGCGTGCTGCAACACTAAAAGAAATCATTTCTGAGCTGCAGGAAGCAACTTGTAAAATCTTAATTAAAAGATTGTATCAGACATGGCTTTGCTTATGGAAAATAGGGAAATAATGGACTTAAAAGACAAGTTTTTACAGACGGAGCAGAGAAATAATTCACTATGCTGGGGTAGCTGCAATAAGAGAGAACTTATTTGCCGCAGGGAGAGAATTGGCATTTTTAATATCCACAGCAATGAAATCTCAATATAGCCACTGTGAGGCTGCAGAGTGTCATTTGGCATAAGATCCTTCATCTTCTATATTTTCCTCTGCTGTTTGTCTCTTTTTAGTCCTCATTATGACAAAAACAAAGTGTAATTAACGCAATCATGATTAATTACAGCACACAGCTTCGGTTTACACATCTGCCTAATTGCAACTTTCTTTCACTTTATTTCAAATGTTCAAGTTAGCAGAACTTGTCACATTAGTGGTGTTTCTTCTCTCTCTTCTTCTCTCCTTCACTGGTGTGTTCCTGCCCTGGCAGGCGCTGAAAGTCCATACCGTTCTGTATCTTTTACTTTTTCTCGAACATTTTTAAATCAGATTCCAGCCAAACAGCCCTTTGCTCAAACACTCCCACACATGTTACTGCCAACGGCAGCCAAGTCCTCATATAGAAGTGAAGACGGCCATTTTGGAGGATAACATGGGCAAAGCAGGAAGTGTAGCACTGCCAAAGGCAACCTGCCAAGCTGATTCTCACAGCGATATATACATAGTAATACCTCTATTGATTGCTCTGAATATATTTATTGGGGGGAACTGGAAAGCAGGCTGGGGGAAAATGGGAGAATTTATGACAGCCAGTGCTCAAGATTAATTCACTTTTTAATTACAGGGAAGTACATAGGTATTGCCTGTCGAGTAGTTAGATTTAAAGCTAAGACAAACAGCAAGCGATGCTTGCTGAGAATGCAGTATATGGAAGAAGGTTTATGAATCAATAGTACATTTTTCCTCAAGTTGCCGGCATGTATATTAGGTTCTCAGGCATATTCATGTTCGGTGGAGAATTGAGAGATTTGCCCTCTGCCTGTTGTTTAACTCCCTTATTTCTTTCTTTACCTTGAATAAATTTGCCCTATAAACTGCCAATTTGACTATTCTGTACACCAATCCCGTCATGAATTTTTGTTACATCATTTCCATTCTGTCAGTTTTGAATTCAGTTGGTTTTCTGTTGTTTTCATGCTGCAGGAATACAATTTTCCTGCAGAGAAAAAAAAGCTTTCCAAAATGTTAATGTGTTTAGTAGTCAGTGCGAAAGCAGAACTCTGCATGTAAACACAGTTTAGTGCTCCTGAGAGTGGGATAAATGTCTATTTTCACACCTGAAACACTCTAAAGATGAGCCATTAGGGTCTTTAAAGGTAGCGATGATGGGGGAATCAAGAAAAAGATGGGTTGAATAATTTTTTAGAGAAGTAATGATGCCAACATAGTAATAATCACGTTTGTCACTTTGTCACTTTGAGGTAAAAATGGATTTTTCACAGTGTGTTGTATGTGTAATTTGGTCTGCTGCACTTTAACTTCCATCAAAAGCAGCCTATCTATTTCATGTGAAATGTTGGATTTCATGTGAAGAATCTTAATCGTCCAGAATGTTTAAGCTGCATGAAGTTCAACATCACACCTGCCGCCTTGTCATCGTCCATGAAGACCAGCTGGCATTTACGCCTCAGTTACAAGTCACATTTGCTCAACATTGATGCCTGATGCTGTAAAGGACAACTCTCAATCATGTAATTTCATGTGCATAAGATAATTTAGGCACTTATTTGACCTCATACATTTCTCTTGTTATTCCTTGCATTTCTAACTATCATTCTGTTGAAAATAACCATCTTAATCAAGCAATGTTTTCTTTAATATCACTAAACATCCACAATCCATTTTAAATGTGAAAACATCTGTTTGAAACAATTTGAGCAAAGTCAACTGAAGACCATGTCTGAAATAACTCTGGCTGGCAATATCGAAACCATACATTGAAATGATTTCTTGAGATATAAGCAGTGGGTAAGCCAGGATGGCGATCAGTCAGATGCATGCACGTTAACCCCGCCTGCCTTCCTCCTTCAGCCTCCATCACTAAACATCTTCACGCCCAAGCAGTGACCCGAACTGCCCCCGATGCACACACACAGCAAACAGCAGCAAGTTTTCCGCCGTCTCTTGTCAGCTCACTCTCCCACTCTATCTACTACAAAACAGTTTTCATAAACCCCCGCCCCAAGCTTTCTTGCAACTCCACTTCTTTTCCACTAGCATCTCCTTCCTCTCTGACTCAACCTCAACTCCTCCCCTCTGGGATATTTTAGGCCAGGCGGCTTGAAATATACCCCCCTCCTCCTCCCACCCTTCTTATCTTCGAGCAAATAACACATTTCTAAGTCGGGTGGCCCCCGCTGCGGAAAAAGGTGAGTAATGAGTACTGGCCTCTCTAATTAACAAGCAACTCTTTCCAGGCCTTGCATATTTAGTTGCACATGATCCGTGTGTTGACAGTTTTTGTACAACAGTGCAAATGTTTACAGTGGCTCAGGGTTCAAAAAGAGTATACATCTGATTCAAAAAGACATCTCATTACAGCAAAAAGTCTCAGTGTACCACATATGACCATTGTGAGTAATTATGTAGAGTCGTTCACTAGAGAGTGAAATCGCTGTAGCTATTTCCAATACTGGCAGTTATATGATTTATGCCATTTCCCCTGAATGTATTGTCCCACCCTGTGAGCCCTCGCATATTCAATTGTTTTGATGGATCTTCTAAAACAACACCTTTTTCAATGGGGAAATACTCTATACCCTTATTATGTTCTGTTCCTGCAGGGTTCCTATATTGGTTTTTTTCAACAAGTATCCTTGGAGAGTGTTGCAGTGTCATTCCTTTAGGGTTCATTTTTTTCCAATAGTATATTTTGCAGTGCTTTCAAATATCACCATTTCAGCACGGGAAGTCTCCCAATGTATATAGCTCATTTTTAACAAGCAGCATCCTCTTTCAGATAAAAGATTTATCTTTTGCACCTCAAAAATATCCATCATCACAAGTGGCTGCAACTCAACAAAGAACACAGAGGTTCAGTTACATTTCGTCTTTAGAATTGGCAAGACAGGATTTGATCTATGTGGTGTGATAGCTGGTGCAAGACATGGTGCGTGCAGCATTTCAGACATGGTATTTTCAGTTATAGTGACTGAAAATACCATGTGCATAGAAGTGTATAGAAGTGTTTCAGCGGCAGTTCTATAGGTGAAATCAATGAGCAAAGTCAGGGATGATTTTCCAGACATTGAGATATTACCAAGTGTCAATGAAAGCACGGTGCAACAGCGATGTGCAGAAGGCCACATCAGTGTTGCAATAGATAGGAACAACTTCCACATCTGCCAGCTAAGAACAAGAAAATGAGGCCACAGTCTGCACACCATCACCACAGTCAGATGTTGAGGAGAAGAAAATATGACGTTGTATGGTAAATTTTGTTGCAATGTATGTATACAGTAGGCAGTCGATGAATTCTGCATTGTTAACATGCTTGTGGTGGGAATGTTATAGTCTTTAGTGCCACATTAGGCCCCTCAAAGGCAACTGATCAGTGTTTGAAAGCCACATCTTACCCATAATGTTGCAGGCCACATTTGTGGTCACTGTAAGTGGATACTTGCAGCAGTATAATCTGCAGTGTCACAAAGAACTCATCATCACAGGGTGACTAAGGGGAAGGCGTTCATTGAACACATTCATATTTTGTGTGGAAGCTGAGCTGAACGAATCAGTTTACAGATGATGAACGTGAACGTGAGTGAGCCACTCACATTTTACGACAGTTTTACGGCACACTGCATGACGTCTCCATAGACACGGGGCTGATGATGGATGGGTAGAAGGAGGTTCTGTTGAAAAAGAATAGCGGCCTATTTATTTAAAAATTAAAAATAAAATAAAAAAGAACAAATGAACATGAACTAGTTCATTTTCATCTGTATGAACTGAACTTTGAACTAGTTCGTTTTAAGTGTGAACTGGCACAATAGCTGCATGAGAGCTGAAGGCAATAGGTCCAGCCAGTGATTGTAGTCCGACATGTAATACTGCTGTCGCAAAAAATTGGGGGCATGAAAAATTAGATGATTTTCTCAATAGAAACCTGAAATAATGGAGAAATCTAAACCCAGATCTCCACTATGTTCATTGTTGTTCCCTGTTTTCCTCTTACGGTTCAGGGCAACAGCTGTAAGGTCCTCCCGCTAAAATAACAATTATTTTGCCAGAACTATAGAACGTAACTCCCACACAGCACCATCACAGACAACAACAGCAGCATTGTTCTCACCAACACTGAACTGTCCTGTACATCTGACTGATCTGCACATTTTGTGCATTCAGTGTTATTCATGAAGTCTGTCTGCTGAAAGTAAATTGTGCACGTTCTGCTGTGTGGTAGTTAAAACACTTTTCCTTCCGTTTGGCGTCACATTAAGAATTTACAATGGCATTTTTCCAGTCTATTGACCTGTTTATTTAGCCATGAAAAGAAAAGTGCACAATAAAATCCTATGAGTACTTGATGACAGCCTGTCAAAAATACAATATACTTCCAAAAACAGCACAATAAATACAGAATGTAGTAATGAGCAATTACTCCTTGTATTTTATTCCAGCAGTTCACTCAAGTATTATTCCCTGATAGTGTTTTCATTTTTGTTTAACCTGTTTTTGATTGTCAGGGTGAGTTATTTTATTTACCAGTAGAAACTATATTTGACTATATCTGAGTGTCTGAATGACGTCAGTTTTATGGTTACCTGGAATCTTGATCCATTTGTCCCCTCTGCCCTGAGGAGGCCTGTTTCTTTTTCTTAACTTTAACAGTCCCTGACAGCTGCTGACAAACCTTCTCATCTCCCCTCAGCTTCATTTCAGGTGGAGGACGTTCTTGCCAACTTATCCAGCACATTAAAGTCATGCACTGTCTTTTAGATTCACTTTAATGACATTTTCTGAAATTCTATTTGTGGAAAAAGACACTTTTAAAGATCGTATTTTATCCTTTTTTAGATGCAGTGATGAGTCAACAGTTTAATCATTTCAGCTCATTCATATATAGTTCTTTCCCTTTGATTTTACCGTTCCTCATCGCTCAGCTGCAAATATTTCTTCAACTTGTTGGACAATAAATAGAAAACAAAACCGCATTTGACAACATTTGATCTCTTTTTCAAACAAATAAGGAATAAGGTGTATAAGGTTAGACAAAATATGTTCCAGTCTGGTTTTATCAAGACTGGATTACCAACTGAGCAACTGCCCTTTGGCTTCAGACCCTCAGGGGCCAAACAACCCCATTGTCACTCTCAGTCAATGGGGCCCAGCACAAAATTGGCCCAAATTTCCCTCAGATTAATACAGCCATGGATGTCATTGATCAAATGTGTGTACTCATGATAATTCGCTTTTCATCATCAGTTTCTTATGAACAAGGTTCACAATATCAAAAATGTTTTATGCACGTAGAAATGATCACTTTATTAACATGTCGTCTTCTCAAGTCACTTATTGTGATTTATGTTTAAGTAGGAAAATCTTCAGGCAGGTTTTCACATCAATCCAATTGTCATTAATGATCTGAAGAATGTGAACCAGAGACATAAAGGGGTGAATTTGTTACTTGGGAGATGGTTGTGCCAAAAGAAGATGAGGAATTTTTTTTCTTCTGCATGTGTATGACTAACAAGGTTTGCCTCTCAAGTTTCTCTAAAACTGCTTTCATTTATTTTCTCCCTTGGAACTCACGCTGCATCTTTCCTTTAACGATCTCACGCTCACAAACACATGCTATTACACACACAGACACACACACTACTCCTCTTAATCTATGTCTGCTGAAGTGGGCTTTAATGAGGTGTGAACAGAGGACCACAACCCTCTCCCTCCTTTTTCATCTTCCCTCTCTCTCACCCCTGAGAGCAACAGACAGACAGAGCGACAAAGACTTACAGCAAGCGGCAAACAGATAGGGGTGGAGGGAGAGAAGGCGATGGTAGAGTTAATGGGAGAGAACGAGGTCTTTTTTCTATTTCATTACTCCATCCCCCCATCCATCATCATGTGATCACAACGAGAGCAGATCACAGGGCCTGTGAGGGACACTTTAAAGATTTTCTCCGTAGCTGATACCAACATCAGGCTTTTCAATGTTTATGTGTGCAGGAATGCGTGTGCGTAAGTGTGTGTAATGTGCTTATACTGTTTGTGTGTAGGGAAGTGGGTCAGGCTGGATGTGTTTCTAGCCCCTCAGCGAAAAGCCTGCCCACTCCCACTCATAATAACCCACCACAGAATTATGGTTTTGTAGTTGAAGACCAGCCAGATTCACTAATGCATCTCAAATTTGTGTGTCTGTGTGTGAATGTGTGTTTGCATGCCTTCTAGCATGGTGGGATCCCACTGACGAACAACATATCAGCAGCGTGCCCTTGATTTGGATGAAGGGCAGTATCTCTGCTAGAATTAAACAGCATTCTCATGCTTTGTTACCTTTAGCTTTAAACTTGCACCACACTTTCCCAACATCAACCTCATGTTCGCTGAGCTTATTAAAAATACACCACAACTTTGATTACCTTCCAGGTTTGGGATTTCACCTTCATCTGGCTCAGCACAACCTGCGAGTCAAAATAATAATTCACATCTGAAAGAGAGAGAGAGTCTCTGTATTCTCGAGACCTGTCCGCACGACTGTTTTTTAAATAGAAAAACATCCATCTTCTCTGCTTAAATTGCAAAGTGAGGTTACCACAGTCAACAGCATGTCATGTCCCTGTAATCGAGATACAATAGAGAGATCCTGTTTGCTCAGATGTAATTCTGGAAATGGGAACTACCACAGGCAATGGACATAGGAGACTAAGCCCTCAGCTGAAACAGTAGATAACTCAGCAACAGTGTTTTCCCTCTGGCCTTGATAGAATCTCCCATTTACACTGGCCCACACCGACAGACTGGTTATGGAGAATCCCAATGGGGCTATGTTATGAGTATTTGGAGAACTACAATAGATGTGCATAATATTATATGGGTATTATATGAGGAAAAACATGGCATCCTTAAGTCAGTCTTGAGTTGCTACAGCAGACCGTGTGTTACTATATGATATGACAACAGTAACAATACTCACATGCCCAAATGTACATTGGAACAGGTTCTGGTAATCTTTGAAATCTTTGCCCTGAGGTCATCCCTTTGTAATTTGTTGGAAAAATTCACAGCACATGTTGTGAAAAATGCATCGTAAATGTCCTGCTAACATGAGACTCTTTAAGTGCTCATACGGCCATGTGATTGTTGTTGTAAGACAGATTTTAAAAATGAGATCCTATCATTTAATGCTAACATAACGTTTGGAAAAAGTGCAAATAGCAAAGAAATATCAAATCACTGTAGGGTTTTTTTCAAATATAGTGACATTAGAAATGACAAAAAACAACAAAAGGTAAGATCACTATAGAGTCACTAAACCCATATCTAGATTTTGATATGTTCTTTCTCTGACCTCAGAACAGGACCTTGGTTACATGATATCGAGCTATCGAGATATTCAAGCTAGTGTGTGACCTTGCTGGTAGAATATTATATATATATATATATATATATATATATATTCACACATACTGTACTGGGTTTAAACCTAAGTCTAAATTTTGTGTTCACTTTCATATCAAGTCGCAGAGACCAGTAGATTTGGTAAACATAAATGTGCTGTGTGCAGCTGTGTTGTATTAATAACACATGACTAGATTTCTGGGTATGATGAGTGCAGTTAGTGCTAGTACAGAAGCAGCTGTAAAGCTTTCAGGTTATTTCCAACCTGTGCTGCATTTTCTATTTTCCTGTTTATAACATCCTGGCAATTGATTGTGTAACTTCATTCACCATTATGTTTTCCTACATCAAGCTGATACTCGAGGCAGTTGCTAGGGGTTCCTCTCTATAATGCATAACAATTGGCCAATGAAATCTCAGATAGTTCAAAAGAAGAGGTGATTAAAATGTTGATTTAACATATTAACCCTTTATAGTGCTGCAGTTATACAGAATCGGAGTGGATCTTATGGATTTGGGTAAATTATCACAATTATTATATTTTATATATTTCAGTATCATCTTATGAAATTGAAGTGATCTGTTTTCTTATTTTATCATTAATGCAACTGCAAAATGTATAATTTCAGTCTTACTTGCTCAGTATAAGCAACGAGCTGTGGCTCCAGGTTTGATGTTTGTATCCGTAGCTGAGTTCTCTTTTCATGTTACTATAAATACACGCAGCTATATCCCTTCCTGTGCACCATTTTCTCCCTTTAGATTCTCTGTCTCATATAAGACAAACCATCGGTGGAAAAACTCGTTTTTCTTTTCATGTCATAATGAAACAAAATAATCTAAGCATATTTCATCGAGCAAAAGGTAATTAAGGTAATGAGATTTCTTTATACAGCATTGAAACATGCCAGGCACAAGGAAAGGCATAATTCGCTGTGGTTAATTTTTGAATTTGTAATTAATGAGCTCACATAGGCATTTATTTTCTGATATCAGCCCACTCCTCATCAAATTGCATGATCCTTTATTTGCGACCATGTCATGATTTTGTCTGTCAATTGATTGGACATCAGAACAATGGAGAGGTTTTTCATAAACAGTGAGTGAGTGGACACCAGAGTTGGCACCAGCAGGAAACTAAATGCAACTTATCTTCACACTATATATGTTCCCTCCATTTTTGTTTATTTTAATCTCACCAGTACCATTTGACATTTTCAGATGATGTGCTCATCAGACTTGTCCGCTTGGAAAGTCTGCACACGGTTAACATTTATCGCAGTGTTTCTCTGATATGTTGCTTTTAAAAATGGTTTGTTTTTCTGCAAAGATACAACAGTCTTCCACTGAAGACTTCCACTGATTACATAGACTGTATAGTAATTTTTGTTTCTTCATTGCAAGTTGAGACTCAAAATTTGTCATTAAAATGTCTGGTGAATTGACCTGACATGGTCCTCTAGCAATGAATTGTGTAAATTATGACTCTTGTATGTCAGGGACAAAGTCTGAAGTAGTGTAATGCTGAGCTACAAAACCTGCTATGGAGGAGTGACGGTAAATAGATGAGTCAACAGAGCGTTACTTTGACACCGCTGTTCACAGGCCATTTCTTATCAGCAGTAATGTTTGTCTCTTTTAATCATGACTGATGATCTTTCCCTAACCTCAACCAAGTTGCCTAAGCTTAATCAAACCTGAGCCATAGGTGGTAGCAGAAGAAGAAAATGGTCAAATGGCATTCTGCCATTTACTATCATTTGGAGGACTTACCAATAAATATAAATCTTCATACAATCTTTATAACTGATGATATTAATGAGGAGCCTTCATATACACCAGAGATTTTGCAACATGATACCCAAGCAAAATATATTTCAGCTGTAGATGAAAAATAGTATTTTGGCCGATTAAGTTCACTATCAAGGAGAAGAATACCAGAATATAGAAATGGAGAATCCATTGATCTGCAGTTATTGGGATGACAACTAACCAGAAGGCTTTTTTTTAGCAAAACAGCCGATATCAACATATAGCTGCATGCTAACTCTCTCTGCTGTGGTGAGTTATATCACCACATCAGTGAAGTGTATAGAGGATCCAGTTCAGTGTCAACTTATAAAATCTTCCTTCATTCTGTCGCTCCTCACTAAAACTCGCCCATTTTTTTAAGGTCAGCTCCACAATCACCAATCCAGTCAAACCACAAGTCATTTGTACCGAAACAGGCGCTATCCCTCAGAGAATTTCTAAGCGTGCAGAGAAAGAAAACCTTTCTGATTCCACTTTGAAGACTAGAACCAATTAGGGAATCATTATAATGAGGAGCCTCTAAGTGCACATCTTTTGTTACTCAGCAGCTGTCTAATTGGTGTTGGTGTATTTCAAAGGGAGATGGGACGAAAACTGTTCTAAAGTAACTGTGATACATTTTTAAAGTAGCAACTCTCTCATGGCTGACTTTTTGACAATATATATCACATGGCTTTTTGTTATTATGCTAGCATTCATGGTTTTCCAAGAAACACCCATTTTCCAGTCATACTTGCTGTACACAGCTGAAAATACTGAATCTCCCACAGCAGATCTCAACCTTCCCATGCTGTGAATGATTTTTACCTAAGGATGTAATATAAATTCAGACACGATTCAGTAGTTACACAGCTACTGTATATACAGCACATTTTGTACTGTAGTCCACATCCATGCCGTATCATGACTTACACATTCATTTATACAAGGAACGAAAAGCATTAGTATTGTGTATTTATTGATGTTTAAAGCTTTGGATTGATCGATTGATAATTCTGATTCATAGTAACTCATCCAATTTTTCTCTGTCCACTCTTCAAATATTAAATTTGCGTGTATTTGTTCCCGTTTTAATGCAGCTTTTATTGTGGTCTTAAATGAATAAATCATACTCCCACTGTCCATGGGGGAGAAAGATATGGAATTCAATGTGCTCTTTCTTTCTTTCTGTTTGTCTTTTCACAGCCCCACTAACAGACAAGCCGCCAAAAATCCTTTTCCCCTCAGAGAGCCAAATGAGCATCATAGAGATGGCAATAGGTAAGAAAATGTTTCTTTCCCCACACTGATTGTTTTTTTACTGTCTGTCGATGGAGCGTGTGGTGTCATACTTGTGGCATATGCCTGCTCGTCACAATGGCATTGCTTCAGATTTCTAGATTAGTCGATCAAAGCCAATTCCCCAGAAGTCTTGTTCTACTTAACAGCTATATGTCAGTTTCTTCCTTCCTCCCTTGGGGTCAAATGGAATTAGTGAATAATTTTAATGGGTTTCTGGTTCATTCTGTAAATCTTTTATTTACCACAACTGTAGAGAGATCTAGGCCTTTATCTGAAACCTCTCCGTTTCTCTATTCCACATTTTTATACAGTATTTTATCATATTCAGTAAGAAGATCTTTTCCCATTTTAATATTTCATTGATGCTGTTTGCTCAACATTTCCTCCATGTTTACCTTGTCGTTTTGATAAATTCAGGAAAGTTACCAATCTAATCTATCAGTACAACAGCAGTAATGTCATTCTCACCGAACTCTCACAGCTATGTGTTTTTTTTTAACAGAAATACTGTTTTCATGCACGAATTAAAGCAAATCAATCCTATTTTGATGTTTTTCCCCCTCGCTGGTGAGCTACTTTCAGTGAAACTCCTGTACAAATGTTTTACATAAAAACCTTCCAGCAGCTCAAGTTGCATTCTCCCTCCTGTTTCTGCCAGTGTTAAGTGTCATTGGCAGTCACTCAATACTGATTGAAAGAACAGCAAAGTAGAAAAGATTGCAAATTATTAGTGACTGAAAACAGTATTTCAATTAGAAAGAGAAAGCAGCCAATCAGTACGTCTGCGTGTCAGTGTAGAATGAGTATACTGAGGAATTCTTGCTGCGGAAATGTACATTATGCTGGATTTACGATATCAGCCAAGATATTGTATTTTTCTTGTAAGGAACCAGTTTATGGTGCTTACAGTGTGATACTCCAAATATTTGATACCAAGGCATTTTAAGACAAAGCCTAACAATGATTATAATAAACTAACTACTTTAAGAAACTGCTATTTAACAAACCTGCTGACACTCATTGCTTCTCTAAGACTTTGACTATTAGAATGACAGTTTTCAGGTTGAGAGGTTCAGTTGATCGAAAAGAACATATCTTCACCTTTGCTTCTGCTGGTAACTAACCATGCAGACAGTTTTGCATTTAATTTACACAGGTATTTAAATATGTGTCAGACATTTCTGCCTCCACCCTAGAACATTAGGGAATGAAATGTAATTTGTTGTGTAAGCAACCCTTTAAAGTGTCTTATGCTATCACAAATATTTATCTCACCTTGTTATAGAGCATGTTGTAATGTTTTGATCTCTATTATTTTCCTATACAATATATTTATGTTTGGTTGCAGCACAGATCTGACTTGAAGTGACCAAAAATTTTCAGTATAAAACTTTCAGTTAGGTTTGTTCATTCTCTGTGCCCCTTTCTGAATGGACCTGGAGTTTTCATCATGGTAGAAGAAAAACAGGATGAGTCACTGGTCACATGTGTTTATGAAAAAGAAAGTGATTCAGTGGGTATGAAAGCCATGTTTTCTGCTTTTTCTCCTCCTATCGTATGGAGTGCCTCTTCATTTTATTTGTGCTCATCACATCTATCTTGGTTATCTTGTGCAGCATGAATGCAGCTTGTGTTTGTTCAGCTGTAATGAGGCACTAATGAATCAAAGTGGTACTTCTGAGAAACCATGCACGATCTTTCTTCACATTATCTTTAAATTCATAATCTTAGCATCGCCTCAAATGATCGCCTCCAATTGTGCCTCATGTGGCTGCCACAGAACAGTAGCCTTTCGTTTGCCTTACCAGCTTTTGAAGCACAGGGACTCCTGGGAAAATTCCCGCTTTGTGCCTTATTGGGCGAAAGCTCAGCTGTTGGTGGAAGGGAAAATGGGTCATGATGGAGGCTTCCTTTGAAGTAAATTTGTCATGGGCGATGAACACAACTGGCTTGCAGAGGTAAATGGTGGCAATCAGAAAATAGGCGCAAATCATTGTAGCTTTGAATTGATGATGGATAAAAGCCTCTCCAGCTTTTTCCATGTGATTAAGTGTTTCATAGCGGATGATAGTGATTCAGTGTCTGTTCCCTGATGGCTGATCAAAACAGGCAATACATTTCCAAAGAAAGAAAGAATATGTACCTCCTTTCTTGTTTTTGAACTCTGTATTTTTTACACTCTTTCAGGTGTTTCAAGTTTTTTAGCTCCCTAGACCTTCATACCCTCGGCTAACTGTATCAGATATAATTTTCAACTTGATTTAGATTTTCAGTGAAGGATTAGCCAGAACTGTTTTTATGCTCCACATATGCACCCATTGATATTCTACACAGAGTCAGTAGCACTGTGTACATAATACATGAATACATATTTGATTATTTGCCTGTACAAGCCCCTGTCACTTCCTCTCAGTGTTGGACCAGCATGCCTTTGTCATCCACAGAGAGCCCAGTCAAACACTGTGTATCCTTTTAGGGTTGTGGCAGCTTTGGCAGAATTTTAATATTCAGTCTCCCATGAAATATAGAAGCGTAAATGGCTTCAGCTGACAGTTAATTGGGCAGGTGAGAGGGAGAAAGCAAGAGGAGTGGGGAAAGGCAAATGTGGAGAGACACTTTTCAAGCTCTTGTTGCGCAACTCGAGGGATGAACAGAGAGAACAGAGGGATCTGTAAATGGGGGGCCCCAATTAATCAGAGCGCATTTTTTGTCCGTGGCCCGCTCCCTTTTTTGTCTCCTAATGGATGTGGTTCTTCAGTTATAATTGATTAAATTTAAAATGCTTGATTAAAACATGTTGTGTAAATGCTCTCCTTAGCCCTCGGCAGGCATGTCTTTCCACTGCTTTCACTGTGGGACAGATCAGATACAGTTTGAGTCTGTAATTCAGTCTGACAGTTCAATGCACACTGCTTTCATTCTGTCTTGTGCAGATGTAGAATAATTGACTGCAGTCTAGCCAAGCAGACTAACTGCAGTGCAAGTCTGTTTCTAGTAGACTGCTAATGCGTACGATTTGTAAACACTAAATACTTTGACAACGGGGTGATTAATTTCCTTAATGCATGAACATGTTTGTGTTTTCCCTGTTGAGTGAATGTGCAAAAAACTGCTCTTGTCACTTCTGTGCTCTTGAATCCGATCCAACCAGAGATTCAAACCAGCTTCCAAAAAGAAACCTGCGTCCTTTATTCTGCTGCTGGTGCCAGGTTTGATTTGTTATAATGCTGTTTTCAAGGCAGAGCTGACATGTCACTTGCGGCCTCTCTTGCCTACCTATCCTGACATTTTATTTTGGGTTAGATTGAATTTACGACCATGGTGGCGCCCTGTTTGTGATGTTCATTCTGGGAATACCCAGCAAGTTCCCCTGTGATCTTGATTGGCTGTTAAAACTTCAAGTTCTTTCAACTGCCTCCTTCCTCGGGATATCACACTTCATCCCCTGACACCTGACATTACGACACCATAGCCAGTTTTGTGAAATTGCAGCAGTGATGGTTTCTGCACCTCTTTGCTGAATTCCTCCACAATTCACATTTAAGCTCACGCATGAATGCTCGACTTCCATCCAACTTTGGATATTGTTCTGCATCACCAATATGTGATATTCAATGAGTGAATTGTTTTATGTCAGAGTAATTGAATTTATTCACTTCTTCCAAAAACTGCCTTGTCTTCTTGCACCTCAGTTAATGATTTGATTTGCTTTGCTTTGCTTTGCTTTGCTTTGCTTTGGGGGACACATCTGAATTTGTTGTTTCCAGATGGGCTGTAGCTCAGCAACAATTTATGAACACAAGAAAGGGTCAAAGGTAATTGGTATATCTCCAACTTAAAACAGTCTTCTAGGCTGCTGTCCAGGAACAAATTAATGTTTGTGAAAGATAGTCCCATGTGTTATGGGAGCTTACTAAAGAATACACTATCAAACATTTATTTAGAAGTCTGAATGCTACAGTAGAGCATACAGTGATATCTTAAACAACGGTTTGCTTCCAACCTTTTGGCAACCATTAAAGAAAGGTCCTCTCCTTTTTCTACGTGACAAAGCCCCTGTGCAAAGAGCCGCGTCCATAAAGAAATGCTTTTTTGAGTTTGGCTGAATGCGAGTGAATCCTTTCAGTCAGGAGAGCCTTACCAGAAGAGTGGAGGTCGTTAGCACATTATTAATTCATGTGGTTTAGAAATGAAATGTTCTATAATCAAATGTGTCTGTAATGTTATTGTGTCCACATACTTTTGACCACCTAGTGTATTATTGTTGTACTTTCAGTTTATGGGAACAGGATATATAATAATTGGTAAAATTACATATATATCAGTAATGAAATTCTTATTTTTTTTAATCATGTTAGTAGTATACACATACTGGCAAATATGTTTCTGAGGAGGATTCAACATATTATCACTACCAAGTGATACAAGGGGTTCTTTTAATTACATAGTTTGAAAAATGAGTATCACTTCCCCTCACAAAGGCTTATTGTGAAAATCCCTATTCTTCTCAGCCTCACCATAATAATGTGGCAATATGCATATGCACTCCTCTCAGAGGTTGAGCCTCCTCATTTCGTCGGTGGTGAATAATAACAGTGTAAACGGGAACTTGGTCTTCAGTCACTTGTGGGAAGGAGTCAAATTGTTTAATGGTATGAACAGAGAATATCTCAGTCAGAACAAAGCCGGCATTATCCTGAATTGAGTCTACGACCACATCAAATTAGAATTTACAGTCCTTTGGTTATCATGAGGTTATCCACATCAAACTACTGTTGTTCTTGTGCAGGTCAAGTTGCTTTGAGACTCCCATTTCCTTTAAGCTGAAATTGAAACCGTGAAGCTGAAAATCTAAATGGAGAAACTGAAACTCACCCTTCTCTGTCTAATTTACTACTTTTTTTTTTTTTTTACACACTCTGTAGAAGAGTATCATTAGGAAGAAATGATGGACTGCACTTAGACAGCAGACAAAATGTCAACTTTCTCCACACTGACAGAATGTAGTTGAAACTCCGTCCAACAGATGGTTTTGAAATGTATAACCTTTACTTGACTTTATCAGTCTATGAATGTTGATCATCCCATTATCCTGGAGCAGATTTGCTCCTGTAGCTGTATGGATTTGATCATCTTATGGTGTGATGTTGGGGATCTTCTTTAATGATTAATATTGATGTCTTGGAGGTCCTGCTGACAGTCTGCAGAGGGATGAAGGCACACCATGCCACAGATAGTTAAACATGTGTGATAGATCATGTTCAAGGTAAATACCAAGAGTCCTGGAGAGAGGATGTAAACATCGAAGGGTCGGGAAGACATAATGATTACATGATCACGTGGTTTATTGATCTTCGTTTTGTTTTTTCCCCCTCTTTAGAAATCATGTATTGTCTTCAGATGACACCTTGAAGCTCAACTCAGACCTTTTTTAATTTTCCATTTCCATTTAAATAGTACATTTAGTACATTTAATAGGAAATACAGCATAAAACATACAAGAAAATTAAACTCAAAAGACACTAAGAAAAAAACTGAAATAAATACAAGGTCAAAATGCAAAAGCCCTGATATATTCCAACATGGACACCTGTGCAGGGCGTGACGGATAAAAAAAAGTTAGAAAACATGGACCCCTATTGTTTTGTGGATGTAGGAAGTCCAACTTGGGATAATGACAATGATGAGCGCTGAAGATTGCTTTCATACTTGGGGAAAGTTTTCTGACAGTACGACTGTCGTAAAATCATGTAATTGTTCTGCTTTTGCTTTCACACTATAAACAAGCTGCTTTCACACCAGCCTAATGAACTGAACTGAACCAAACTGACAAATGCACCAGAGTTCGTTTGACCACCAGACAAGATTGGTGTGAAACCCTAAGTTTCTGTCAAGTGTGTTTATGGCTCAGGGCAAGTAATAGAAATATTTGGCCTAATTTACAAACTGCTACAAAAAATAACTTTGAAATGGCAACATGAAGCATTTCAAAGAAACCCACACAACTTGGCTCGGATGTGTCCAGACTTGACACTATTATAGATGAGGCCCGATGAGGTGTTTGTTTTCACTCTAATCCTCGAGTGTAAAAGCCACTCACCAGCTTTTGCAGCACAGGTACAGACGGCACACACTGATATTTTCCCTCTCAAGTTTTAACTGAAACACATCTTCAAAGTGTCACTCAGTGCAATGCAGCAGCTCTGTGTTATATTGTGTACGAAACATCATCTTCTAGCTCACACTTAGTTTGTCTTGTGCCTTTGAGCTCAGTTCTCATTCAACCATTTGACACATTTTAGTTTCCAAAAAAAAAAGAAGAAAAAAGAAACTCACGCACACGCTCAGCAACACCTATCCCTAATGTCACACACTTACACTCACATATACAACAGCCATCCCTCTTAATGTCACAGGCTCGGTGGAACGCTTCATCGATGCCAAAGGTTGAGAGGCCCTGGGATCAATATTACATCATTTCTCTCAATTAGGGCATATTTATTCCCCTCAAGTTATTGTACATCTGCGAGTGATCCTATCTGCATTCCTGGCAAGTCTCCAGTTGAGTCAAGGCCCTGGAGGGAGGAAAAGACGGAGTGAGATAAAGATGAAGAGAGAGGAGGAAAGAGAATGAGAGAGGAATGAAGGTAGGGGGAGTTTGGGCAAAGAGTCGGAGCAAGGGAGAAAAAGTGAGCGAGATCATTTAAGATTCACAGAGGGGATGAAATATGATGGTGTCTTACCTTGGGTTATTACAGATGAAAGTGGATACAAGACGGCGCTCTGTCCCAAATGGTTAATATGCCCTGCAGCATGGAGGCATAAATCGTGACTGTCATATTAGAGAGAGGGGCACTGTTGGTGATTGGACGGGATTCTTGGCGAAGGGATGCTCCCATTAGTGTTTTACATAAGTGCGGTAATGAGGGGGACCGTCTGTGCAAGCGCTTCATGAGACCTGAACGGCCCGCTGGACCAAGGGAAGCTAATTTTACTCAGCAGTTGAGGAAATTCACCAGAGCGCGACCGCGAGGATGATACCGTGGTCACATTTTGGATCACGATTGACCTCGAAAGTCAAGCTACTGTCCCACATTGACCATTCCCTGCTCTGCTTCCTGTCAGCAACTCCCACCTGCAGCCTTGTACCTGTCTCGGCAAACTAAGAGGAAAAAGGGCTGGAGGCATTTGCTCTCCTTAGCAGAAAATAGCATCAAGAACTGGCCGAGGCACTTGAGTATTAAGATATACGGCCTCTTATCTGTGCCAGCAAGGCTTCCGTCTCTGGGTGGACCTATTAATCATAAATTGGGCCTTAGCATGTAGTTTACCAAAAGTCTTAAGTTGTTGTTGTTTTCTATTTTTAGGTTTAATAGTTATAGTGTTCCTGCATTGCACCTGCATGTAGCGACTGAAAAAAGTCACAAAACTTCTACCATTGTCAGACTTGTAAACGTTAGCAGATCAGGAGATTATGAAATTGTTTGAAGAGGGCTACTGACTGACACGAGCACAGGCTGTTCATGACACATGGTGATTTAAAGTACACCTTGAAGTATTATGGATAACTGAGAAGAAAAATTGATTTTGCCTATATTGACTGTAGACTCATCTGCCAGCTGATTTATTTATTTATATCACCACTACTGCAGTGGTATAGTTATAGTGAATGCAGATTTAATGACAGTGAAAGCAGGGATGATGGGATTGATTGTTTGCAATCAACCCTCCTTTGATGCATAGAGGAAGTCAAAGTGATTGAAGATGTTATTTGCTTTTTTTGTAAATAAAAATACGAAAAGCATCAACATGTTTTACCCACGAGATGCCCAGGGCGGACGTGGAAGTGCTGTTTAGTAACTTAGTCATTCATTTTCAGACTTAATTTGATAGCACAATTGCACTGATTTGGAATCAGATGAAATATATTAATGGGAAAAAAAATTGAAACATATGAGTGTATGGTTTCAGATGGAGCATGGGAATTTCATTGAAATTACAGGAAAATGATTTAATGGAACAGATCTTGGCTTCAAAATATTGCTTTCTATTTTTTCCCCAAAGCAGCTCGATCAACTTCTAATATCCAATGTCACTGTCCAGCGTCAGTGTTTTTAAAATGCCGCAGGTTAAGACTATAGTTTTTTTAAAAAGCCAAACATTACCACAGATACCAATGCAGTCATGGTGATGTTTTCACTTTACTGAAATTTAAGATTTACGATTTTATTTCAGCTGTGGACTATCTATTCAGGCTGTCATAGCTGCAGCAGTGGTGTGTGTACGACCTTATGTTTCAGTACAACAACCCCCTCAGGCACTTGCTCTGTGATTGTTACTCTGGTGCTTTTGGGTTTGTTTTAACACAGTGCAACTTTAAAGCCACCGGTTTGTGGTTTTATCACTGGATTTTGCTTTATTTAGCCTTTCTCTGACTCATGTCTCCAGTGCTTCCACAGCACAGGTCCTCACGGAGTGCAGTCTGTGTAGTTCCAATCCAGATGTTGCCCTATCAACAGCTGTGTACTGCAGATCTGAGCTGGAATTTTAAATTGAGAAGCTTCCCCAACACACACACACACACACACACACACACACACAAACACACTTCCTCGTTTCTACTTTCTTCATGCTCCTTCCAGTACCATGATGTATCAGTAGCTTCCGCAGTGTAGCAGGTGATACTCCCTGTTTAATACTCAGCCTCATTCCAACACCAGCATATGGATTACCAACAGCAGGAAGACTCGCTCTGCGACTCGTTCGGCAGTGTGTGACGGCTTGGCACTCGAGAGCCACCTGCTTTAAATTTAAACGCACCTTTTAGTGTGGCAGTTAAGCACAGGATTTTTACAGCCATGAGATTAGCCCTCTGTTTAACCTCAAGACAGCGGTGTCACCTTGTTCTTTTGTGAGCCACAATTCAAGAACTTCAACTGCCAGCAGGCGGGGCAGACATTAATTTGCTCTGGTAACTAAGTTTTCATTCTAATTTCTTAGGTTGTTAGGTTGTTTGTCTTTTTTTACTACAGTTCTACTTCATCCCTGGATTTTGTTGATCTTTTTTCTCTGGAATGCTAAGAAAACCAGAGTAGCTTGCATTTTTCTTTCTCAAAAATGTATCACCCTGTGCTGTAAAGCCAGTTCAACAGCAAAACCCACAGCCGAAATGCAAACCCTGCAAACCTTCCCCTCATCATCATTCCCTTGGCAGCGCATGTGTGTTGCCTGGTTGAACTAATTGCCCTTGCTGTATTTCCAGCCAAACAGGTGGCCATATTGCTTTCCTTCTGGCTGCATTTATGAGACTGTGCTTCCAGGTTGGACAGAGATGACAGTGTCTCCTCTCCGCCCAGAGCGTGACCTTGGTTGGGCCATGCTCCCTCTGCACCGTCTCTGGTCTCACATTGGTCTTTTGGGCCAACTTCTGGTTGTGTATGTGTTATTGTGTGTGTTTGTGTTTGAGAGACAGAGAGAGATAGAGCATCCTCTGATGTCTTGCCAGAGAGCTATAGGGCCAGGATATGACGGTCAGGAGGGGAGGGAGATGACAGTGGCAGCAACCTTTGGCAAGTGACACATGAGAAAACATGAGAGCAGAGATATATGATGTCATGATTCAGCTGCTGCGTACGCTCAAATGCATGTTTGTGCACATTGCCTACATGAAAATCACACTATCCTTAAGACCAGGAGTAACACAGGCTAATGTTCAGTATTCACACAGCCTCACATTCACACTCACACACACAAAGGTCTTATGCAGCTTTTACCATCTCACACTGTCACCTCAGGGGATTTGTATGTGCTAAAACAATGTGATATGGTCCGATTTGTCTTTCTCCACACACGTACAGTGTCCACCTGCTTTGTGCTGGTGCATTGTATCTACAGTTGTGGTCCTGTGTTCGGTCTGTGGGCAGTCATGCTACAGGGAATAAGAATGTGTCAGATGAAATGTTGCAGATATTTTTTTTCTCATAACTGCTATGAGTCAGCCAACACCTTGTTTCTATACCTTATGTAAAGAAAGACAGTTTTTTCCTCAGCAGTGGGAGGGATTATGACAAGCTCAGATAGGGCCTGACCTCTATACAGACCAGAATAGACCAGAACAGAAATAACAGAATAGACTATTCAGTCCAGTCGTATATACAAGTTCTTGATATTTAACATGACATGACATTTCTTGCCTTGACTGTGTTATTCATAATCACTGTATCCTTGTTCTTAGCAGTGTCAGTCGTTGCATTAACCAATACATTCATTCTGTCAATGTCAACGTAAAAAACTGAGAGAGAAAATTCATATACTTATATTTTAAGTCTTTGAATGAGGAGTGCCCATCATTGTAGCATAGATCAATAATCTTTTTAACCTTTTTTTAAATCCAGGGTCAGAGGTGCAGGTTTAAAGTGAGTATTTCCCTGAATTACTGGGACAAACAGGGACATGAAACCTCATGCACTTGAAACCAGACCCTAATTGTATTCAATACAGAGGGATATTTTTTTTATCTTTTTTGTTGCTTGAAGTAAAAGTCTGTCTTTATAAAGGTAGAGTAGATATTTTATTATGTTCAATTCGTACCTGAGAAACAAAACATTTCTACCAATAGAAATTTGTAAACCACTTCCATCCTACCACCAATGTGGTAAATTTAGATGAAGTATTTTGAATTGTTGTATTCATATATGTATATTGTTCCCACTCTTTTATATTCACTTTAGCATCTTTAACATATAACCACTGTGTCCCTGTTCCATACTGCTACATATTAGAGCATTGTGAGGCATTTAGTGATCAAGAAAGTCATACAAGTAATAATTATAATATAAATTACTTTTAGACTATGTAATTTAGTGCAGTGTTTTTTTCTGATATGTAGCAGGTTGCATTTTGCCAGAAAGAGTTCATCAACACCACACTCAAAAAATAGAGCAGTGTTGCGCTGCATACTAGCTGGCATTGTTAGATATACTCTGTTTTGACATTTTTCCACTGTGAAAACACAGTTGAATTCAATCAGTGAATATAGTAGTGTGCAGTTGAGACGGCCCTTCCACCCTCCCCGAGTCACAACGTTAACTTGCCAATATGAAATTCTAAATTGTTACTTCACAGTTCAACATATTGCTTTTGGAAGGAACCAAAATGTTCCCAACAATGAAACCAAAGTGCCCAGAAAATATTTAATTGTAAAAAGATTTAGTTGGTTTTCCTGGTTCTTGCTGAGAGAAACCACAGCCACTGTGCCAGCTGTCTTGGCAGCAGCCAGGTTTAATCTCTGAGACTCAGGCTAACCGTAACATGGAAGCCTACCTCTCCTTTTTTTTTTAGCAAACACACACCAGACTCCTCACTCTCCCTGCCAACCACAGGCCAGATAGAAGATACTGAGCATCCTTCCATGAAGTGACACAGTATTGATATTGATTTAAATTTTGACAGCAACATAGCTAAGACAAAGTGTTCTTAGAGGACTCGTGCTTCAGTGTGTCCCTGGTCCATTAGTTGTTGCTGTTTCTGGTTTGATGAGTGGAAAGGCATCAACAACAGGATTTCTCTCTTTTTTTTCCAAATTAATTGTCCCTTAGAGGACTGGATTTGGCCTTTTTTATTTTTCAACACATGCCATGTCTTTTAACATGTCCCTGACAGATTTTCTATAGAATATTAAACAAGACAAATGACAAAAAGGGTCGTAGGGGAAGTAGAATAAAACATTTTCTATCTTATTCCTCTTCCATTAGTTTCCCTCAGACAGAAAGAAGACAGACAAACACACAAAACCATGTGACTGCCAAAGCTGTATTAAGGCAGTATGGTTAAGATTAGGCAAATATAACTGCTTGGTTGCTTGGTTAAAGTTAGGCAAAAGATCATTATCATGGTGACAGTGACGTGGTCTCATGACGTTTTATCCCTCTAACACTCTGGAATTTTCAGTCGTGATCGGCTGCTGTAAACACTGTACTGCAAAGGATCTGGTTATATTTTGTGCTCCCTGTCTAGCACACTTTGGTGATTTGATTTTGTTTTCGTATGACTGAAGAGGGTTTAATTCGTTTCACACAGACTGGCAAGTAGAATCATAGCAACACAGATACATAAACAGCCAGAAGGATAGCGGTCCAAACAAACAGGAAGAGCTCGTTTTGCCTCTCCCTTACTTCTTCATTTGCTTGTCTATCACCGTTACATCTCTTCTCTTTTTTATCCTCTTCCCTCTCTCCCACTCTGACACAAGGCAAAATAATGACAAATAATTACACAAGGCCAACGGTTCCATATTATTATCTATTATAATCCAGATTGGATGCTGTTATTCATGCAGTGTGGTGCCATGAGCTTGTTATAAGTGCAGGTTATTATTCTTAATGTGAAGGGTAAACTAACGTATCTTCAGTTGTCTATTTGGATAAATATTTGGCTGTTTATTATGGGTTCCATCAGGAAGTATTACAGAAACAAAATACAAAACACCCCCCCCCCCAACCTACAGTCGAAGAGCTAGCAACCTCACCAGAACGATGGCTCAACATGCTGCCAAAGGCTTTTTTTTTTTTCTTCTCCACCATCTTCCTCCCACAGAAGCCGCCATGAAGAGTAACTTCTAGGAGTGTGCATCTTCCTGACATCACATGCACATTTTGTTTGTAATGACAGAAATTTGCTGTGAAATTTTAAACCGTTATCTGTCATTGCCACTTGGGGACGTCAAAGTGCAGAAGTACCCAGTGCAGCTTTACCAAAAAGCATTAAAGCCAGAGCTTACACTGCACAGTCACACCAACAAACATCTTGAGTTTAGTTTGTTTGGCAAGTAGGAGTAGAACTTGGCCGAGCCGTCGTTCTGTGGTCTTGCTTTTGTACAGACAGATTATAAATTCAGAGTGGCTTCAAAATATCATGAAGAAATCAATTCTAGAGGAAAAGCGTCACTGAGGCAAAATTTGGATTGTATTAATGTCACCGGGCAAATTTATTTTTGCATGACATACACCTAGATATCAGGTCCACCTCCCAATATTGAGTTGTCATCCATTTGCACAATCAATAACTTGTCTCCAGCCTGCGTTAGGTAGAGTTGATAAGTAAGGTTTTCCCATGATAAACTTAATTAGTCCACTTCATAGAAGAAGCAGGTGGCACTGATATTTAGCGCACTCCATTTTTTGAATGTGTGAAAGAAAAACAGCACTAACATGTCAACACCAGGCAGCTTCAGGGGCCTCAGGCTGCGAATTTGGGTGCTGCCAAGTCACCCTTGTGTGTGTGTGTGTGTGTGTGTGTGTGTGTGTGTGTGTGTGTGTGTGTGTGTGTACATGTGTCTGTTTGAGAGTGTATTCATGTAGGTATGTTTATGGTGCTGTATTGTATAAGCTGTGTGTGCGTGTTGAGTGTGTGGATTGTCCCAGTTTAGAGGACCCAGAGCTATGACTCATCAACTAATAAAGCAGGATGCAAAGGGTGTGTGTGTGTGTGTGTGTATGCCTTTTGTAAGTGCATGTGCACATTTTATTACGTGTGTAGAAAGGGAAGTAGCAGCACAGCACGAATGATTGAGAACCATAGGGTGTAGTGTTTTCAGTACTGTACCTGGTGCTTTTGCACACACACGCAAACATATACAGTTTTTCCTTTGCTTCCTTTTTCATCAGTAGATACAGAAAATGAATTCAGATAAATATTCAAATGATGTCGCATCCACTCATCTTTTCCTTTGTCACAACTGTAAATGTGTGAAGTGTGTGTGTGTGTGTGTGTGTGTGTGTGTGTGTGTCTTTAGTTATCCTCTTTGTGGTTGCTCTTTCTCGTGCTCCTGACAAACATTTCAGTAGCAGTGCAGTAACTGTGTTGTTATGAACAGCTGTGGATTTGCCAGTTGATGTTTATGCTCATAACATTTTATGTTTTTATGTTGATGCTACATACATGGCTGCTAAAAAACTAATAGAGACAATAATTTATGTTAATTTCTGCTCTCAGTGTTTGTTCAGTTGAAGCTTATAGTTCATTAGTCACCATTAAATACAGTTTACATTATTATCAGTGTTCTGCTGAAAACTCATTAAATATACTGGGGTCCAATTTCCGCACACTGGACCAGTTCCAACATATAAAACAGAATAATAGAGCAATGTTACATGTAGCTATGTATCCATATTGTTAAAAATGTAATGCATAATTGAATGCATCACTTTTAGCATCAGTTGTTGACACAGTGATGAAACATGAAGTACAATCTTTACTTCCTTAATATGATACATTTGCTGTTGAGACAGGATGTGGGACGTAGAACACGAGGCATCAATCTAAAGTTGAATCAGTAGGATATAAAAGAAAGGCACTGATATCATAGGAAGGTCAGAGGGGTAAGATATTTCTTGGGCTGTCCCCAAGTCAGGATTTTCATAGTTGGTGTCATCTTAATTGGTCAAGTGCTTGTGATTCATGGTCCTTGCTTTTTCTTATCTATATTTTTCATTTTTATACACACAATATTACTGTTAATGTCTTTTCTTCATTACACTTTATCTACAAATATATAATTCACTCCCCTGCACATGTAGCGTCAGTTCAACCGCCCCACACCTTACTCCTGTACATGAGTCTCATACTTACATTTACATTTGAAAGACTTTGTTCGTCATCTGTGATGTGAAAGTGAGTCAACTCAGGGTGTTCTCCACTGAAGCGTTGACTCATCAACTTTTATCTTTACCTTTGTGTAAAGTTCATGCCAGTTTCCACATTAGTTAAGTGGATAAGTGTGAAAAAGTCTGATTTATTTTTACTATAAAAAGTATAACCTGCACCACAGGTTTCTTTTTATAGTTTGCTGTAATATTTTGTATAGGAACTTATAGTATTTTGTAGGATATCACCAGTGTGATGTTTAGGTGAAATTTTCAACCAACAGCAGTTACACTTATAGTTAACAGATAAAGCCAACATGATTCAATGTGTTTCTTCTTGACAACAGATCCAATGAAAAGACCAAAGCCAGTGACATCTGTTCTCGCTCATTTCCTAAAACAGATGGGCACTGTAGTTTGGAGAAATACTGACTCAAGCAGGAGTAAATGATGCATGTGTTCAGGGACTATCTTCAGCTGTGGATTAATATTCATTTCTGTAGTAGTAGTAGTAAGTAAGTAATACTTACAGCAGCAGGAAGTCGTATGTGGGAATGACACAAAATAAACTACACTTCCCATGTTAATCAAAATAAAGGAAAACCCATCTAACCTTCGTTACCTTTTACACCAAATCTCAGTAAAACATACAGTATTTCGTTTTTTGGCAGGTGTTCGTATTTTCTCAACTCATGTATTCCTAAAATATTTGAGGGCAGCATGTCTGACAGCTGACTGAGAGAAAACCAAATAACCCCCCCCCCCCCCCTCCAACACACACACTCATACACATACAGAGTAGCAGGGCACTGTTCACAGAATTTGTCTGAATCTGACAATGGGTTATGGCTTCTGCTTTATTGATTTTTCCCTGTCAAACAGGATGTCCAGTAGACACGTTCTGACGGGCTGTCATGGTTGTTACCATCTGAACTTGCCCTTTACCAGCTAATGTTAGTGCTTGTTTTCTAAAGGTGGGTAATAATGTCAGCTAAACGTCAGTCATGCTGAAAGTGGAGAAAATGAAATGAGGTGGCATTTTTTTCTGGAGTGAAGGCGTGAATGTCAGTAACTTAGTCAAATACTTCATTTTTACTTGTTTGGCCTTGGGTTAGAGATATTCCTATTCATAGACAGTGGCTGAATTAATTCTGTTTCAGTGGACTTTGGGCAAAGCTCAAGACATCTTATATTTGACTTCACTTTAAAATCAACCTGCATCTATAGATATCTGCAATTTTGAATGTATCTTTCGAGTAAAACACAGACCAAGTGCCAAACCAACCAAGAGGAGGATTGTCATACTGCTCACTGTGCTCTCTCAAAGAAACCCATCTTAGAACAAGCATATTTTTGGAGGGCATATAAATCAAGAGCATACACCACATTACGCTCATACACTACGTCATTTTTTAAATTTTTTATCCACACAAGTGGATGAATCATCAGGTGAGAGGCAGAACCAATGCTTCCCCAAAGGCACGAACAGTAAACACTGAATCAAATCGGATTGAGCCGTTCATATGCGTACATGTTTGCGAGGTTCTGCGAGGATCGCGCTGTAATTGAGACGGCTGAATACGCACACAGCGGCATCGCATCTTCATATCTCCATGTCATTTTGTCAGAGAGCATAATGCAACATATCTACGCTCATCCAACAGCTGTCAATCTGCCAGCCGCTCTACTATCATCCCACGTTTGGTTGAGAATATCAATCCATGTTACCTCCTGGGGTGCTTTGTGCGTGAAGATGTGTGTGTGGATGTGAGATCACTGGGTTAGAGATTTCATAGTGGAGCTGTGTGGAGCACACAGAAGAGAAAGCACAGGGTTTAGTGGAGAAGAATAGACGATTGCCACAGGCCCACTTTATATCGGCCATGAGGATTGGTTTCATATTACAACATAATGGTATTGGTTCAACCCACTTAATGAGTCACATCATTTCTTATGTTCAAATGGGTTCTCAGGAATTAGACGATATGAAGGAATTGTTGAATTAATGACCAGCTCTTACTGTATATTGCTATTGCCTTAAGCATGGAGGAAAGAATAAGAACTGTTGCTGTACTGGCTGAATGCAAAAAGGTGTAGGGTAGACAAGGGTGAAGCAAAGGTTTGCAGACAAAAAGGCTTCCCAATGAAGCAAGGAGCAAAACTTTGAGGACGTTCTACTTATTCTCTCCAATCTTGCGATATATACACAGTATGATATAGCTCCACCTTCACATACATATGAATGAATCCGTCTCCTTTTGGATACTTAATTTGCATCAGGACTATCCCTGTTTATCATTTTTCCTTCATAGCTGCATTTGCATAGATTACCATTAAGATTTCAGCCCCCTTTTGTGCTCATCCTCAGGTAGATTATGAATCCTAAAGAGAAGACGTTTCTTCAAAGCGGGAGAGCCAGCTCTGTTTTCACTGACCATCTAGCATAGCTCCTAGGCTCGAGAGGTTTGTTCTCCTTTGGGTTATTTTTGGGTCTCATTTTTTGGAATTTAAGTTTTGCATGTCCTACTTACTGCATTCCCCAAAGTGAACTTGAGGCCTTTTTCAGCCTGATCCAGATTTTTCTCTCTCTCTTTCTGCCTGTCGTTTTCTCGCTCACTCTCTCACTGTCTCTGACTCACTTCTCAGCCATCTGTTCATGCTTGTGGCATCTCTCTATCTGTCTTCCTTCCCTACCGTGTTTCACTCTTCTCATCTTAACTCTCACATTTTATCCTTGTTTCCTCTCGTGTAGCTTTCCTTTTGCTACCCCTCCTGTGTGTGTATCACATCATCTCACACAGGCATTTGTTGCTTCCCTTTTACTTTCTGTGGCAGCATTTGACAACCATTACTCTCTATGTTGACCTCCTAGAAGATGATTTCCTCCAGGTTAAAGGAACGGCTGTACCTGTAGTAAGAAATCGCTGTTACCTACATTAGGAAACATCCTGAACAAACGAGTGTGAACATGGTTAATTCATGTATAATTCACAGAAAATAATGTGGCTACAAAGCCAATAACTACCTCCTGCCTTCATATCCTTAACAATTTGTAATGTGTAGTGGTCTAGACAGTAACTTACCATACCATTCAAAAGTTGTTGCCTGTCTGAGCCAATTTACTATGCTGTTTCCAATTTACTATCACTGTTCCCACATGGAAATCAAGCTTTTGATACTTGACATATTTGATCATTTGAGTATTTCTACAGAGTTATAATAGTGTATATTTTTGAAATGAAAGTGTTCCTACTTAAAAAAAGAAATGTAATTTGTAGTTAAAAGGGGTTGATTTAAAATAGGTATGGTTCTTTAAGGTTATCATTTTGTAACTCTTGTAACCCTATTAAGCAATATACTTTTGATACAAACCAACCCTGTTGCCATCAATAATGGATAATTCTGCAAAGGATTATATTCAGGCTAAAGTGAATGATGGATAATTAAAGTTGGACATCCAGCAAGGCAGCAAGACCCAGATATACAGTGTATATTTCTTTCATCTGGTGTATCAAACCAGAGCCAGTGACTATTTAATTTACATTTGTTGGGTATGTGAGAATGACAACTCCTTCAGGATAATTCTCTTTCTGATGAATTTGTTAGTAGTAGAGTGGAAGCAGAGTTTGTTTCCGAGTCTTTCTATCCTCTAGAAGTCAGACATTCCTTAGGAGAGCTTTACTTACAGAGGGTCTGTAAATCTGTAAATATATAACAATGCATTTTGTCCAGTGAGGACTGAAATTAGAGCTGCCCATTTAAAACATAATGTCAAACATCAGCATCCTTCTACTCAAAACATTTTCACATTCTTTTGTTTTCTCTGTTGATGGTATATGTTTGCTAGGAAACAGAGCTTATTTTAACATACAACAAACTGCACAGCTTATTATTATTTTCATATTTTCAACATGTGTTGTTGTTGTTTCAGAAGGCTGACGTCTCTTTTCATTTTCCTCCTTTTCTTTTCCCTCTGAGAGGGCACATGAGGTTTTTGATTGACAGGTGAAGGTATACACACCAGCAGGTATCTCTGATCCATGTTGTTGGATGATGTCTGGATGATGTCATCACACGCATTACAACCTACAAACTTCACAAGCTGTTGCCATGGAGATCCTTTTTTTTCAAGTAGTGAAATGCGGTCAGTGCCTGAAGCAGCGAAACGAGTGTGTCAACCTGCATAAAGGCAAAGAGCGGCACAGTAGACTGCTTGAGCATCTTTGTCTTGTGTGTGTGTGTGTGTGTGTGTGTGTGTGTGTGTATGTGTGTGTTTGTGTGCAGAAATGCGTGTGCGCTTCTGTGACATTTCTGCACTGAACCCACCCTCACCTCTCCTAGCTGACAATCCAAAACCCACTTGTGTAATGTCTGGTTTATGCAATGCAGAGTCTTGACTCACAGTCTGTTGACTGGAAATAAATGGCTGCTATTTATGTGTAGCTTGGCTGCTAAAACTCAAAGGAACATCCAAGGTCTGTGTGCTGTAGTCTTTCCCCATCGGTGAGGCTTTTGAAGGCTGTGAAATCTGCCTGTTGGCCAGATGTATTCATGTCATGTGGGATTAGTTGAGCATCATGTTGTGTAATCTCATAAAGTGTGTGCGTTGTGTATATTAATGTACATGTGTACGTGTGTGTTTGTCTGTATGCGTGCGGGGATGCATGCATGTGTGTAACCTATATTGAGGCGATTTTGTGAAAAGAAGTACAGATTATTGTTGTAGCACTCGCACGCATCCATCACACTGTAAACAAGTAAAGATTTAGAAGTCGCTTCTTGTGCATTTCTGCACAAACATATGGAAACAACATAGTTGTTATATCAGTGAATATTAAGGGAGAGTCTCTTGGCAGCCAAGAGGTTTGTATCCTTTTAATAATGAGGTTCATTCACTCAGAGGAAACAAAACATATCATTTTACATACATGAATATTCACTTGGACCTTGCCTGCACTTAACCTTTCATTTTCTCTCTCGTGTTCTTTCTTTGGCTTTCATGCAGCTTCGCACACACACTCACCCACCACCTTCCTCCTCTGTTACTGCCATCTGCAGCAACATTAAGTCTCTTTTGATCAGTAAGGGGTAATCATCAATTACACATGCAAGTGCAGATGCACGTTACAGCTTAATGGACTGCACTTCCACTGGATTCAGACGCGTTGTTTTCGGAAACAGTTGATGGTAATTATGGCTCCATTTTGTCACACAGTGTGAAAGATAATGGTTCCCAATGTTTGTCCCCAAATCTTTGCCGCAATTATAGGCCAATGTTGATCAATTTCACCGCAGAGGCAAACAATGGAGAACAAGCCTCTCATACAACTGAGGTCACGAAACACTAGACCGCAGATAAAAAGAAATTTAGGCATGAGTTGTTTGTTTCTGCAGCTAGGGGAAACAGAGAGCTCTCATGAATTGCTAAATATACATTTTATTCACTGTACGTTTGTTGCATGCAGAGAAAGGATTCCCTGTTCTGCTTAGCAATTAAACAATTACTCATATTAGAGAAAAAATGTCCATCTTTTCCCTTTTTAGATTAATTAAAAGGCTATAACTTTCCTACTTACCCAATATATTGGAAAGGTAAAGTAGGAGGTAAGAGGTGACTACCTTGACAGTATTCAAAGCTATGGCTTGACCCTGACATGTGACCTACACCATACTGTAGGTCTCCATCACTTTAATGGGCTGTTAAGCATAATTACAGCCTTTGTGACTTTAGCTAAATCCCAGCCAAGGTTATTGATTCAAGGTGTTCGGGCGGGAGCGCGTGTCACAGGACACAATAGCAGCTGATTTAGAGAGTGATGGGGGAAAAAGTTAAGCAGTTAGGCATTAATCAAGCAGCGGTACAGAAAATTTGCAATTATGGGTTCACGTCTTAGATGTATATAGGCAGTGACTAACTGAAATGACTCTAAGTAGGCTAGTTATGGGTATTGATTGAGATTGATCTAGTCATCAGTGTTGTTATGATACTCACTGGGACCTCCTGGGACATACATGCAGTCTGTTTCACCTTGTGAGGTCAAGGTTTCAGTTGTTATTCATTAGCACGGTCTGGGACAAATAGTTCTAGACATTATACATGGAGACAGACTTTTCCTCATGCCATTATGCAAAGGCAGTTCCATGCTGACCGATTTCTCTCCTTTTTTGGAGCCGTCTTACTCTCCCTCTCATTTGGCGCATGCCTCTTGATACGTCACCGTGTTTAATGCACATCATTTCAGATTTAGCGCCCCGTTTACCATCCAGGTCAGTTGCATACTCTCTCAGTAACTCCTCTCTGTATGAGGCAAAGGGAGATGTAGCTCAAACCACCATTCAACAGCTTTGGGTCAAGGTCATCGCTCGCTTAGCATAATATACTGTACAAACCGTAAATATACAAGCTGGACAGCCAACAAGAAGTAAGGCTTGAGAGAGACTGGACTTCTTTCTTCCAATCACATACTGCATACATACTGTCGAGACAAAGCCAAAGAAAGAGGCTTTTCAAACATATGCACTGATCTGGATTCTCTGAGACTTTAAGGGTAGTTATTCCAAAGTCAAGGAGCAACAGCAGCAAAAGCACCATAACCTTTAGTTCTGATAAGCATGTTTTTAGCGGATAAACGTGACAACTCTCTTTGAGTTATAGGATATGAAAGTTTAGTTCTGCATTTACCGACTTTTTTAGACAGTGTGCAAGCTGACAACATAACACTTCAACTGGTGTCGATGTTATGGCTATCATTTTAGCTAACAATTGCCTTATTTACATATCAAACAGACACACAAGCTTTCATAAAAGCAACATAAGCATTCATCTGGAGTCCTGTTTCTGGCCAGATGACAAACTGAGATTGCTAATACTCCATTGTGTTCACCAACTAGTGCTAACTTTCATGACACCTTCCTCTCTATTTTAAATTGTCCAATTTCTGCCAGTTTGTGCTTCTGTCATTTTGCATGTAATTTTCCTTTGTTCTCTTGAAAGCAAGTCTGACAAACAGTAAACATTCAACACTGAATTGTAAGTTTCTTCGTCCCTACTGTACCTCAGCATCAGAAACAGTGATGCCACCGTGTGATTTAATGGCAGCAATTATAGTGGGCTGTGGTAACTCTCTGGAATTGTCTTTAGCCACAGGTAGGGATCGACAGAATTTGAAGGACTTTTCTATCGAGCCAAGAACACCCAAGGACAGAAAATTCTGATTATTCCTGGGTTTAGCAGCAGAGTTATAATCTTCCAGCCTGAGGGGAACAGCTCATTCATGGTTTCCCCTTCTAATGCAGTCTCCACTTTACAGTTGCATTACAGTATAACAACACAGTAATTCATAGTGATAAGGGTGCAGTAGTGCCTGGGGTTGGTCTGCCAACTGTTGGAAGCATGTGTAATTTGATCTAATACTCCGGGGCTTTTTTTGTGAAATGAAAGCACACAGGATTGTTGTTATGATTAACTCAAATATATTTAGTCCATTTTGTCAATCACAGCCTCACTAATCACATGATCCAGTAGGTTATTAAGTGTACTTAAGCAAAGTGTAGCAAGTAATATAAGATGGAATCTGTTTCACATATTTGACCAATTTTCCCCAACAGTCTATGATTACTGCTGTATGCCTTTTGTTGCTTCAGATTTGGCAAAACTGTTACCCTGTCACTCGTATCACCAGCATGAGCACCATGGCAGTCTCTCTTTGAAAGGCTTTCAGGCCTGTATTACTCCTAGTCTCTTACTGAATAGCAAGGCCAAAAGTGTGTCATTGATTCTTGAGGCCAACTTGCAGCTCTGTATTCAGTCTGTTCTTTCTTTAGGAACATCCTGCTTCACATTCATAGTTTTACACCTTCAAATCTGGGAACTGACTTTTGCAAGTAAAAACTTCCACACACACTTCCACAGCTGCAGGTGAGACACATGTGGCATGTTCAAGGGGCCTGCTCAGTAGTTGGTGAGGGCTGGGAGACTGTTTCCCTGACTGAGTGGTTTGACAGCAGTGCAATCTAAATTTAATGCAGTAGACACTTCCTTCGCTATTATTTATTAAATCAATACTATGAAGTCTCCATGGCTTCCACTAGTGCCTTTGTTGAATATTTACTTAATACCACACTGAATTCTTCTTCTGGTCAAAAGTCCCCCTCTGTACATTTTCGACTTCCTCCATCACCTTTTTAACACCTGAGGTGTTTGAAGGAAATTCATATTGATGTGAATGAGTTTGGTCAACACTGGTTGCTGTCAGGGGCTAGCAAAAGAGAAACTTTAATGTCCTCCAGTGTACTTGGGGAGGAAAAAAATGTTGTTTTGAAGTTATGGTCTAAGTAGATTGTTAGTGCTATGGAAATGTTGAACTTCAAAGTGACCCAGTTTTTCGAATAGCCCTTTTTGAGGTCTTCATAAAATCCTGCTGCAGCATAGTGAAATTTGACCAAAGTCCTTATTATGGAGTGCAGACACAATGAAAATGAATGAATCTGCACAGCAGCTGATTACACAGTAGTTTCTCATACAATAAGGTCCGGAAAGGGGTCACCAGGTTTGAACATTGCAACAATTTAGTCTGCACTTGTTGTAATAAGCTTTTTTAGAGATAGTGAGCAAACAAAAGTATTTCCAATTAACAGAAGATAGGTGTCGCTACAGTCTGCAACTGTAGTCTTGGGAAAGCAAGTGTGCAGGGTGGGTGGATGTTGTCTGGGGGAGCAGATGAGATTGTCAGCACTGTTCACACTGTATCAGTTCAGCTCAAACCAAAACATCATGGACTACTGTAAGATTTTAGTTGAACTCGACCTGAACTGTGCAGTAGTGCTATACAAATCATAGTGAGAGTGCAAATATACAAATATATTTAATGCATAAAACGTATAATTCTGTATGGAGACGTGAAATACAGTATGAGTCTAATGGCAGGGGTCTGTTTAAATTGTATACTAGAACACCTAACCATGGCTCCAACAGCTGTACTTGGTCTGATATGACCAGGAGCATATTGTGGCTAATGTTAGCAAACTTTAGATGCACACTGTGTAGCTGTGTAACTGACTTTACTGAATCAGAAAGATGACTCTGTGAATCTTCTCACAGATAAACATTTGAATGTTTTTAATACAAACACATAAAAAGAAGTAAAAACATTATACCTATTCAGATGACATCTTTTGTTGGAAATGAAGGAACATTTTATTTGACATTATTCTGTAAGTGACACTTCTGGCTGCTGGTAGGCAGAATTAACATCCATTGAACTGTCTATGAACAATCCTCAAAGAGTGTCTTTATTTGTCAGAATGCACTCAGAGGTGTCCTAAAAAAATAATAAATAATAATGGACTCATTGGAGCAAACCTTGCCCCCTCACCTCTACTTGGTCTATTTTTTTCTCATGTAAGAACACCTTGTCTGTGACTGCTTCAGCAGAATTAAATACTAATCAAAGTCTGATTTAATGATACTTGTTAGTACCAAGGATTCTCAGCTGGCTAAGCAGCACAAAGTTCCTCTGTCACACCGTTGATGTTGGCAGCTGAAGGCCACAGCTTTAATGGGACTTATATTCTCTTTCGAGAGGAGAATCCAGAGATTGGTGTGTCGGACTTAATTATGCAATACAGGAGATGATTTAAATGCTGCTTTTGTTATTTGTTCACCTTGCACAATCAGTTTGTCAGTTTGATATAATTGCCAGTGCTTAAGTATTTTGGTCGCTGGTTCTAAGTAAGGAATAGTGCAGATATGTGAAAAAAGAAAATCTCCATATTGCCATGACTTTCTGTGATAAATGTCATGAGCAGATCCAGGATTAAAGCAAACCATTAGAAGAACAGAGCACTTCCATGGCGAGTCGTAATTGTGTTTGTTTTTTGTTTTTTTTATTTGCCTCATGGGGAATTGATTGAAAAGTGCCTGTTGAGTGGAGAAGCAGGAGGTAAGGCAAAGGATAAACAAGCATTAGTGATTATTGGAAAAATTCGCATGAATAAGACTTAATTGAGAGGACAGGTAAACAGTAAACAGCTGGACAGCAGGAGCTGAGTTTGCGTCCACTGTTTAATCAGACTGAATTCTGCCACTGAAAACTGGCTGGTGCGCTAAGTGAAATGACAGCTGAGGCTTTTGATCATTACAGCATGGATTTAAGATGAGTTAAAACAAATAATTTTTCTGTCCAGGCCTATTCTTGAGATTTGACAGCTGCTCATAGGTTCATGTAAAACCTTCTTTTATGAGAGAGGCCTTATCTGAAGTTTCCCATCCAGAACAAATAGAATACAAATCAATTTAAAAATCTTATTACCTGTTTTTTTTGTTTGTTTGTTTGTTTTGTTTTTGTCTTATTTGTATTTGTGTGACATTTCTCAAGAAACGTTACCTGGCAACTAGACTGGTGGGCAAGGATGAGTGTCTAATTGCTTACCAAAAAGTCCTGTAGCGTGCATTCAGCTAAAATTATTCTAAGGCCAGACATCATTAAATCCTTTAAACTCACCATGAGCCTTTAAGCGCACTCGTCTGGAACTCTTAGGTCCACTTGTCTGGCTGATAAGACCTTTATGAGACTATATTTTATGTTTTACCAAAGCACTGTTGAGTGTCAGGGGTAATGCAGGGTGGCATTGATATAGGAGTCTGGTTTGCACAGATTACAACGCAGTCAAGAAAAGAAAGTTGCTTGTGAGATAGTAGATTATTGTAATGGCAACATTTGCTGGGAGATGTGAGGCAAAGCAACACAGCAGGTCTGCAGAGGGTTTTACTCTAAGATGTAAGTGATGATGTAAGATACCTTATTTGACCTAAGGTGCAAATGTGTTCTGTTTAAAGGGTCACATTGCACCCCTAGTGTTATCTAGCAATGCAGATAGTTTTGGCTTTATGTGTCAAGGGGATGAAAAAGCGTCCAACGAGGCACCTGCAGTCATCCCAACACAAAGGAGGCTCACGGCATCGGAAAATTAAATCCTTTACTTTCTTTGATTTTCTAGAAGCAATGTCTGGATTACATTCCTCCAGATAATTTACAGACAAAAACTCAATGTTTGGAACACTTCAAATTACTTTCCATCCACCTCCATTATATTGGGATGAAGGCAGAAATCTCATGGGTGGATATCTGAAAACCTGTGTGCATAAAACCAAAACTAAAGGTTCAGCTTGGCTACAAACCACGAGGGGCAAGTGGAAAAACATGTTTTGTGATTCTTATGAACTGACTTTTTTGTATTAAAAGTCATCAGCACAAGACTCTGATTTGGAGAAAACATTTTTTAAAGCAGAGATTGAGAATAAAAGGATAAGGCTGGCGTTACTCTGTGTTTGTTGTGAACAAATCCCATGACAAGACCAAAACCAACTATGCTATAAGCCATCTCTTAAGTACTGTCTCACTTTCTTCCTCTGTCTGTGGCAGTCAGCCTCAAGCACATTTCTTCCTGCTCAAGTAAAAATAAATGCCCACAAATGTATAGTTTCATTTTTTTTTAAAAGGCTCAGTAATTTCCATAAACTGCTGGACACTGAAGTCTCTACCAAATGTTACTTCAACAGGAATGAAAAACCTATTTGTTGGGGACTGTTTTCAGCTGCAGATACACATTATATAATACACATTGGTTGAGCTAGTGAGTATTTATGGCAGCGGGAGAGTCTATGTGGGATTGACACAAACAAACTACAGTGTCTGTGTTCATTGTAATGTAATGACATGTCACCTGGTGCAAAGATGTGGCTCGCTGACATGTTATTAATGGTTATTAAGCAGGTGTTATTAAGCTCTGCGGCACAGAGGATATAGGATTTATCAGGAAATAGTTGTAAGTACGATCAGTTTATTGTTTGGTTCTGCTTTTTTCACAGAATTTGTCGATAATAAGAAAAATACAGAGTATCCTTTAAACATTTATAAAATATTTTTGGCCTTTAAGCTTATTAGATGTGTTAAATGTGAAAGATGAATGTACATTCAAAACAGTAATTTACAAAAAAAAAAAAAAAAAAAAAATCTCTACCCTCAGTCCACTTACAAGCTTGTTTGGAGCTTTCAACCAAATCTCACAGTCTTCATCAGTGGATGGATTTTGCTGAGTGTAAAAATGTACTTCCATGTTCTGTTTTTGAAACCCTTTGGCACTCATTTGTATTTTGTATTCAGTCCTAATCGTGGGAGGACACAGATTTTATTATTGTGTTTATTCAACTGTGTGTGTCAATTTATTTCTATCAATCTATGAAAAAGAATGAAGACACACTGACATCATATCATGTTTGTTGCTGATAAAGAAGTTTGAGAACAGGGGGTGAGCAGACTGTCATGCTGTTTACTGTATTTATACAGTAACCCACCCACACCCAGCACCCAGCTCTTCTCTGTTGTACTCTCCTCCTTCTGAGGGAGGATGTGGGCTGATTCTTGACCTTTCAATGCACACCCCTCCTACATGAACACACACTCACTTATGCGTAGATACTGTATGTGTGTGCAGCCTAAGCTCTGGAGCCAGGGGACTAGGAGATGGCTTTAGCCACTGACTTGATGCCCCCCCACCCTTACACTGTTACCTTTGCACTTTCCTAACTTCACCGGAAGAGTACAATTAACTAGTCTCTTTGGAGAACTTTTTTCCCCTAAACACTCTAAACAAATTTTCCTGCAGATTTTTTGCCCAAATCTCTGCTGTCTCACTCTCCCTCATTAATTTGGGGCTCACCACAGCTGAGAGCAATAATTGCTTTTTAGTATTCTTGGTGTAGTATGCTATGGGCTTCATTTTCTATAAGAAGATAAGACTAACTACTGTGATGGGATCTGCATTATTAATGTTAGTCTTCACTTGATGTTGTGTTTCGGGATGTGAGAGAGAACTCTTCTGGAATTCAGTTTATTAACGTTTAAAAATAGGCCACCTTATGTCCAAATACGCATGGATGTGCAATCATGCGCGTCACTTGAGAAAGAGAGAGAAAAAAAGTGTGTTTGTGTGTGTGTTTTGTTTGTGCATATCTGTGTGTGCATGCTTGTGTTTGTGTGACAAATGTAAATACCAGACTATGTCTTTGCATTTTCTGCTACGCTGCCTGTTTGCAGGTTACTTTGCTCACTTGCTGAGCAGCCGCTTCACAACAATGAAAAGTGACAGAAGAGAGAATACCACTCTCGTCTGTGGCCAGGCTTGGCTGGCTCTGTGAGGCCCTGAGCTCCCCGGTGACAGAGTCCTTATTTCTGGGAAGATGGGTCCGTAATCGGACTCATATACTTCACACCCCTTCCATGTAATTGGACTCTGGGTCGCAGATTTAACCAGAGCTGCCAATCACTTCATTGGGAAGGGGTATGGACAAAAAGTAAAGTGTAGAACTGCACGCTGTCTTTATTTGCCTGGACTTTGGTGTCTGTTAGATACTTAGTTACTTAACTTTGTCGTCAAATCCACAATGAAAACACAGGGTTTGTTTCTATGCTTTTTAGTACAATAGCAACATCTCATTAGCCTATCAGCTGGTTATTTAACTAAAGCCAAGAAAAGAAAAAAGTGTGTTTTGATTAACTGAGAACACCAAGGCCAAACCCAAGTGGAAAAATTAGGCTCTTGTAATATCCATGCTGCTTTGTAGCTGAGGCTACATGGGCACTAGCAATTTACAAGTACTGAGTACTACTCTGCAGATTTGCATTGAACCTGGTGGAGGGATGGAGCATGGGCCAGGGAAGAACCCATTAATTTTTGGGGCTTAGTTTAAGTGTAGAGTATTTGATCTTTTGCATAATTAAAAACAAACAGGTTATATAAACTTTTTTGAAAATACAGGCCCCAAAGTATAACCTCAGTAAAACTAAGGTGAGTACACCTGTGACCACTGCAACATCTTAGATTGGATTCGATTAGATTAAATATTATTAATAGATGTAGGGTACACGAGGATCAGTAGGCTACTGAATATAAGCCAAAATGCAGTTACAATAGTGGTGAGGAGGTAAAGGAAGAGCCATACTGCCAATAACAAAAGACTCAGTGGCCATCCTCAAAAAATGATGCCACACGCTGTTTACGCAACCTTGCATTGAAAAACAGACGGGTTGTTTCTGACTTGGCACAAGGATTATCTGTGGAAATTGGTGTTTCAGTGACTGATCAGACAGTGAGAAGGACACTGCATGAAGTCGACCACTACAGACGCCGTCCAACAAGAAAACCATTGCTCACAAAACTGCAAAAAAAACTGCAAGATTAAACTTTGCCAAACAACGTGAAGAGAAGCCTGATGAATGTTGGCAGCACATTCTTTGGTCAGATGAAACCAAAATAAATTTGTTTAGCTCAGATGGAGTCCATTATGTTTGGCGTGGACCTGGCCAGGACTACCACAGTAACTGCACAGTGCCGACTGTGAAGCATGGAGGTGGGACTGTGCTGATACGGGGCTACTTGAGTGTGTAGGTGATTTTCCAACATGACAATGATGACAAAAATCACACCAGAGATTTTTAAAGAAGAAAAAAGTGAAAAATATGACCTGGCCAAGTGTGTCCCCGGACTTGAATCCAATAGAAAACCATTGGAGTATCTTATAGGAGCAGGTAAAGGAGCAGAACCTCCAGCAAAGAGCAGCTGAAAAGAATCATCAGTGAAGAACAGCAGAACATCTGTCCACAGACTGTCTTAGACTGGTATTATCCTTGTCCAGAGGATCGAGTCTGTCATCAAACATGAAGGCAGACATTAAAAATATTTAAAAATCTAAAGAATAGAATCTCACTAGTGGAGGGTGTATTGACTTTTGTTGCAGCGAAATTCTAATTAATTGGCTTCAGTCTTGTTTGAATTTTGCTAAAAACTTACAAAAAAGGCATATTTCCATGGCCATAGAGATGGTTTTGGTTTTATGAACTGATGTTTTCTATTTGCCACAATTCCTGTTGCTACCACAACGCTGTGGTGTGGAGGTAAAATGAAATTTGTTTGCGGTTTACACAGTGTTAGTCATAATCATTTATATAGCTTGCAGACAGTTCACAGCTTGACGTTGGCTCAAAAGAATTGTTGCTGTTGTTGTTGTGGAGATTTTCAAATGTTTCAGTCCTGTGAGCAGCATCAGTTACATCAGTTGTATTGGGTTGTTTTCTGAAGTTGTTGTCAGGCAGATATATCAAAGCAGAAAGACGATAAAACATTATTTACATCCACGGTTGAATGCTGTACGATTGGAAGTGAGTGAGAACATTTTGTGTGACTTAGATTAACTGACCCTTTTGAATTTCTGGAGTGATTCTGAGGTGGCTGATAAACACCCGCCTGTAAGTCCAGCAAGTATGAGTAGTTGTGTGACGCAGCGCTGTATGCAGTCCTCCACAGACAGGAAGAGCTATATGAAAAGAGGAGGATCAATTAGCTTCTTTAATTAGGATAATTTGAGCCAACTTTGTTAGCTCGTTTACCTCTTTGGTTGATGAAAAATGAGTAGCAGCGCACACACATCTACTTGTGGATGCTAATTGCGGTTTTTGTATCAATGCAGCATTGAGTCTCCTTGCCTGCCTGTATAAGATGGATGCCTCTGGAGTCCCATACAGAAGGCGACAGACCATACCTTCTATTCTGTGTGTGTATCTGTGTAATCACTATAGGCCAGTGATTACACTGTACTAATTACGGTGGCACATATTTGTTGTTTTTTGGATAATGAGAGGAATCTCTGCTGTTTCATCACACATGTGGCATTTCATTTTAACTGACTGAAACTCAAGTTTCCCATCTACAGCACAACACAAGGAAACTGTTGTTTAAATTTAGACTGGAACACAAAGTGTGCTAATGACACAGACAGGTGAATCTGTGGCTCTCCATGCTCATTACCTATGCGAGGTATAAATCTCTGCTGTCATGGCTGTGCACATACATCCACAGAAAAAAAACAAGTGCTGCCTGGGGAAGCTTCAGCACGTGAGCACAGTGTAAATTATCTACCCAGATTGCTTTTCTGGAGTTAATCATCTCCTTTTATGTTATTCATTTGTCAATGGTTATTGTTTGTCAAAGTAATGCAGTCGCCGCACGATATGAAGTGGAATGTAAATTTTGTTTGGGCAACTCATCGTTATGCGCAAAAAAGAGGGTGGCCGCGCTGCAGGATTTACATTTACAATTACAGTCATGATACAATCATCTCTCATCATAATTCCTCTGCCCGGGATGTCAGCTCCGATAGAGAACAGGCTTTACACACTGCATACCAAACAGCTGCTTGGCAGGCCTGGCACCGTGCTTCAGGCCCAGTGATTTACACCATGCAAAGCCTGTCTCTCTCTCTCTCTCCCCCTTTCTTTCTGTCTCGCTCAGCTTCTGTGTACCACTAATTCTTAATGTCTGCCCCTTTCAGTGTCTCTGCCCCTGTAATTCCTGCTGCTTGTCTGTCCTCGTCTCTCAAAACACAAAACACACACATTTGACCAGGGTCACTTCTTCACTGTCTGTTGTATAAAGCATCATTTAATGTCCTGGTGGATCAGCATGCTGAAGCAAACATATAGCACCAAGGAGTCATAATGTTGTTTGTTAGTCAGTCAGTGTGATTTCCTATGTTGTCAGGCTCCGGTATGTCATCTTGTTTTGCTTGAATAGTTTGAGCCAACTGTATCTAGCAGGATGTGAGAGGCTTGTGTAGAGCAAGAAAGTCATTCTCTTGTAGGATGAGAAAAATGGCCTGATTCGTTCAAGCCAGCTACCTTAAGCTCACAAGTTACACACATGTGGACACCCACAAGCACACATGCACATAATGGACCTTCACTTGAAGCATTATTACTGCTGAAAAATACTTCACAATACCGCCCTCAATATTCATTCTTGCATGTTTTCATTCATTTTTCCAAAGCAGTGACTCATTGTATCCCCCTGGCTTGGTGTTGTTAAAATCAACATACAGAGATTTTACTTGTTTGGTAATTCATCTTAATGAACATCATGTCTTTTGTTTTTGTCTCTGTTGCTTTATTTTTTTGTTGTCTTGTGTGCAGACAAATTCTACAGTAGTTTCTTTCAGTAGTTTCACTGCTGCTGGAAAATCAAACCTGCAGATAAAATGCAGATTCCACAGAAATAATAATGTGAATTTAGCAACTTCTTGAATGAAGTTTTGCTACTTGGCAGCAAAGTCTAAAGATGAGATGTTAAAGCTTACACCGATCTGTGAATGTTCCTTATGAATAAATAAAGATCACTAAAAATAAATATTATTGGCACAATAACTGGTCAGACTATCTGCAAAGAGTTAGATTTCATCCCTATTGTAATCTGCATTTCACTACATTAATGTTAATAGCTCTTTGTCATATATATAACAGTTGTAGATGAGCTATTAGATTTGTACTGTGCAGCTACAAAATATACTCACTGAGCGTTTTAGTAGGAACACCTTTACACCTGCGTATTCATACAATTATCCGGTCAGCCTTTAATCCGGTCAGCCGGGGGGGGGGGGCAAATCCAGTGAGTGGCAGTTCTGCAGACGGGAACGCCTTGTTGATGTGAGAGGTCAGAGGAGAATAGCCAGACTGGTTGGAGCTGACAGAAACTCAGATAACCACTCTTTACAGCTGTTGAGAGCTGAAAAGCATCTCAGAATGCACAACATGTCGAACCTCGAGGCAGGTGGGTTATAATGGTGGGAGACCACGTCAGGTTTCACTGTCAGAAAGGAACTGAAATCTGAGGCTGCAGTGGACACAGACTCACAAAAACTGGACAGCTGCAGAATGGAAAAACCGTGGCCTGGTCTGATTTCTGCTGAGGCAGATGGTCAGACGTTGGTGTCAACAGCATGAATCCGTGGACCGGACCTGTCTTGTGTCAACAGTCCAGGCTGGTGGTGGTGGTGTAATGGTGTGGGGAATGTTTTCTAGGAGCACTTTGAGACCCTTTATAACAATCAGTCATTGTTTCAATGCCACAGCTTATCTGAGTATTGTTGCTGACTATGTGTATCGCTTCCTGGAAGTAGGAATATGATAGTGCTCCATGTCTCACACTGGTTAAATGAACACAACAGTGAGTTCAGTGAACTTCAGCGGCCTCTCCAGTCTCCAGATCTGAATCCAGTAAAACACCTTTGGGATGTGGTAGAACAGGAGACTGGCAGCATGAAAGTACAGCTGACAAATCTGCAGAAATGATGTGATGCAATCATGTCATCATGCAAAGTCTCAATTTCCAACATCTTGGGGAATCCATGACACGGAGAACTGAGGCTGTTTCCAGAGCAAAGCGAGGAACGACCCAGTGTTAGTCAGGTGTTTCTGATAAAATAGTCAGTGAGTGTATATCTGTGAGCATTTCTTTAACAGACTTTTTAAATATTCTTTTTATGCCCTCAGGTTGTATTGCAACCCAAGGTCCCACCGGAACTGTGTATACCAAATAATATAATTCCACATCTACTTTGGAGTCTCTTGTATTTTTTCCCTCTTTTTCTATTCTTAAATCCTGAAAAAGTTGAAATATTGAAGATAAAAGTTTGAATCCAACAGCAGACTTTTACGTGCACTGGCAGACGTTGTGACCTTCCTGCTACAGAGATTAAATTTGCCTCAGGGCCAAAAAAACTGCAAACTTGAAACACCCAAGTTCACAGAGACATTTTATAAAGCGTCTCTCAGTCACCTCAGCTGAAGCTCCGGGGCGCTAAAGAAGCCAATGTTATTGGTTCTTCTTAATTATACCAGTGTTATTTTTGAATGTGTTCATCAGAAATAAATGTAAGGTTTGTAACAGTAACTGTGATATAGAGAAAGCCTGACAAAGTGGTTCAATATTCATGATTTACCAATAGCCTCTTAGTTTAAATAACGAACATGTTTGTGTGTGAATTTATGGAAAAATACATGGCAGGTAATGAATTGTTGCCCTGCTTTTCAGGTGATGCATTTCTCTTTATAGACTCAATTATCTTCACCATAAAAGAGGCTCCGCAGGCTGCCACAGTGAGTAAAAATACACTGTTCCTTCTAACCGTGATATGGAAGAGAGGAGGCTGAGCCTTCCTGTGAACACCGAGCGCCTCGGTGCATACAGAACGGACACATAAACCTCTGTGGATATCCCCGTGTCTTTCATTATTTTTATTCACTTGCTATCACTCAGGTTTAGTGAGAGGCTACATACAGCGGTGCGCTTGTTAAATCAAAGAAATTTGACAGTTTCCTCTTTGATATCTTCCTCTGGATTTTCCTGCTGATTTGCACGTTTCAACTTCGACAAGGGAAATGTTGGGGTTCGTCTTAAAATATGTCATAAGAATAAGTAGGAAAATACTAAACCTCAGCCTGTGCCTTTGTACCATGGACATCCTCACATGTCACTCATGATCCCTTAGATAGTCGGCTCATACATTCATCATCTTAGTCCTATATCTCTGTGTTTTGTGGAACAGCTGACAAGTGCTTTTGTTTCACCTCTGGTAGCACAAAATCTTAGTAATCAGTTCGCTGTTCAAGACTTTATGATGATTTTATGCTCAAAATTGCATGTACAAGAGGACTGAGTGTCTGGTCTCACTGTCATGTGGATTTGAAGTGCACTTGCAGCCAATTTTTCTTTGTCAGTATTCAAGTGTTGCCTTTCCCTGTTCATTTTATCAGGGAAGCTAGAGCACAAATCCGACCAAAGCAGCTTTATTTTAATGTCACAGGTATTATATTTGCTGAAAAGCGAATATTGAAATGGGCTTGAACCTGGCACGTTTAAGGGGTTTCGCATCCGTTCTGCTTGTGGTGCAGATCTGGGTAGGGGAAATGAGTTTTTCCCCCCAAGACCCGATACTAGTTTAGCACTTCTCCTTTTCACTTTTTTCTTTTTTTCAAAACAGCCCTCTCTTTCTCCAGTTGAAACCTGCACGTTATGTGACAAGAGTTTTATGCAAATAGAGGCTGTTCAGAAGGGGGGAGGGGCAACGACAAGGGACCAGGATTCATCCAACAGACATCTTGTACTGGTAGCATGTAGAGCAGAGCTCCTCGCCTCATTTGAGGTTTAAGCTATTTCATTTTATGTCCAAAACGCTCCTCTTAAGGCCTAATTATACATGAGCCGCCAGAAAGTAACAATGTAAGGTACAAGGGTTGGAGAGATTGCAAGAAATGTAGTCCCTGTCCTTCCCCATATCAGGGACATTTACATGGATTAAGAAAATAGTAAAGAGTCAAATTACCATAAATACCAATTAACATAACTTATTAGTCAAGTCACATGTTATTCAAACAGGACCTATGTGCAACTCTAGCTTTTCCTCTGGGGCCAAAATGCATTATTGCAATACACTATACCTTTATAAAAAGAAGAGAAATGTCTCTTGCCTTCTTATCTTACTGTATACTGTATCTTAGTGAAGACGTGCAAGTCTTTATTTCCCTGTGCTGAGTTTCTGCTGGTGTCTAGAGGTGTTGCTTCTATGATGCTGGATACAGAGCTCAGCTTGGAGAAAACAAAAAAAAAAAAAAAAAAAAGAAGTAATTAATTTCTTGCCCTAGTTCTTGTCCAAACCCATGCTGTCATGAGGCCAGCCTGAAGGTTTGGACACGTTTTTGTGGGCAAATTATCTCAGCAATTTTGTGCAAATATCAAGGGGGGGTCATGAGGAAATGTTCCCGTGTAAACACAGCATTTGTATCAGAGATCCCGTGAGTGATTCACCGGCTCCTATTGTTAAGCTCAATTAATCCTGTTACCTAGTGTTGTACCTCCGGGACTGCTACCCCCCCTTCGCTTTTGCTTTTCAAAAATTAATCAGGTTTTCTCCGTGTGGGGGGGCGGGGGTTTGCTCCAGCACATGCAGCCCAGCTTTGAGAGAACTCAGTGGATCACAAGGTCGAGTTCATTAAACAGGAGCAAACTCGAGGGAGAGAGTGTGTAAAAGTACACCGGGCGACAGTGTGAAAGGAGAGCCATCAGGTGACCCAATCTCTGCCCAGCAGCTGGTCACTCACTCCCCGGCCAATTAGCCCTGAGAGTTGAGATGCTTTCACTCGGCATGATAAGGCCCTCCTCCTTCTCATCGGTCCCCTTTAATCAGCCTCTTCCTGAGCATCGGTCTTCAGATTAAGGCTCTATCAGTGCCGCGCAGAGGAAGGGCCTGTTCACTCACAGAAGTCCCACCTCTTAACAGGAGAGGCAGTGGTGTGTGAGCAAGGGAGGCATGGGTCGACAGAGATAAGATGCAGCGAGTGTCGGTGAAGAAGGGATGGAGCAAGGGGAGGGAGCAGAGGCAAGGAATATGAACAATCAAACGTGGTTAGTGAGTCAGAGGTATGCATGTGTGTGTGTGTGTGTGTGTGTGTGTGTGTGTGTGTGTGCGTGTGTGTGCGCGCAGTGCTGATCACTGTCCTGTCTTTTCATTGTAAATCAAACACACCATACACAACATTCATTTTCTTGCCTGAGAAATGCAAACAGACAGGAAATTATACTCCTGAATTCTGCCACTGACCGTCAGTGATTGCACCCAGGTATGAAAACACAATATGTAATGTCCTGAACACACCAAAAAAAAAAGGGATTATATCTGAAGCCCTGCCACATTCAGAGGAGATCTGTGAAAGTATGTCACGTTTAATCCAAACATAGATGTGGTTGCCCTCCAAACAGTGGATATCTGTAAGGATATCTGTGTAATTCCTCTCCAAATGCGAGTCTATTTCCTTTGCTTCAGTTCTCTTCATTCAGCAGGTTTCTTACAGGAGCACTTCACAGAGAGAGGGAGGGGGCAGTAGAGTTGTTTCAGGTCTGTCACAGACTTGATATACCCTCTTGTTGTTACAAACAGAGGGATTATGGCCCATTGCCTTTTGAAAAAGCCTCTCTCTGTCCCCTCAGTAATGTTCCCATCATCGAGCCATTACACCAATGTACTGCTCACCAGCGCTGCTTTCAACAGACTGACTGAGCACTTAGGCCTCCCCGGGTAGCGTGAGAAAGAAGAAAGGCAGGTTTTTGTGCTACCTGCAGAGACTTATGTCCTTGTGTTTCACAGGATGTCAACTTGAGTCGATCCATCGGGGCCCTTTGGTAGCACAGAATCACAAGTCAGAGTATCTCCTGTTGGGATCTTGAAAGAATTTGACCAAGAATGGTTAAAGGAAAGCTCTTAACATTTGCCTTTGTTCAGGAAGTGAAACTTGGAGTTGACTGAGGTTGCAGGTGAAACATACTTTCCATTTCAATTTAGAGATTTGCATTTGTCCTTCCTTTAGACAGTACGATTTGGTTCAGTTTTCAGTGACTTTTCCCACATCGGACTTCAATGTCACGTATTCATTATGCTGCAGCTGAGCACTGCCTGTTGGTTTAGTGGAACTGATTGTTTTTTGATGACAGTTGAGAAGGTGACTTACATATTTAGTTGATGCTTAACATTGGTGGTAAGTAAGGGCACTGGGATGTGTTTGTGACGTGAGTGTGCGAAATTGTAATGCTGGTATAGGTTGGCACCAAAGAGCACCCTGACCTTTGAATGATCACGGACAGAGTCTCGCCTCTGGTTATGTGTAAAAAGTCTGCTGAGAGGTCTAACATTGATTTACCTGTTTGTTGTTCTTCTAGCTTGTTAGAAGAAGGCAATTTTTTAGAGGAAATGAGCATAAGTTAAGGTTTGCATGGACAATTACACAAAGTTAACATGTGGTGTCTAAACAGCAGCATGCAGGTAATGTACGCAAGCAGAACATCTGTCTTCAGAAATAAAGTGTCATTCAGAGCTGTGAGCTCAATGTTTGAGATGATCAAGTTGAATTTGTGTAGAATTTGCCTCAACAACCCAGTTTTATGTAGCAACACCCCTGAGACTGGACCCAGGCTCGTGGAAAAGAACAGCAGCTTGGCGAAGTGGTTATCCATCACGCTTCAGTCTATCTCCACAGGGGGAAACGGTCAAAGAAACACACATACACACTGTTTGTTTGCTACGATTGCCACCTCTGAGAATATCCTCACCAGTGACTAAATTGGCTCCAGGAAACACTTTTTGGAGGGTGTGCGAGCGTGCCCATTAGCAAGGAAAACAGGTGCGGTGTTTTGCCCAAATCCCAGGATTTATTCCACGGTCATCAGGCCCAGAGGAATAGATTGTTATATGGCCTTGTTTCATTTTGAACTGAATAAAACTGCATGGGAAAGGAGGATGGAGGGTTAAGCTAACTGGGACTTTGCAAAGTCATGCCCCTCTCAGTCATTTGTTTGTGTCCACTGAGGTTTGGATCCTGACTTAAAGAAGCCATTTTAGCAGAAGAGCTCATTTTTATTGAGTGTCAACATTTAGTTTGCCATGCATCTTCGCCGCGGCTGCGTACATCTACATTTCTTCGGGGTCGCCCTGAGCGGCCTGTCAACTGAATGAGGTGGTTATTAATGTCGACACTTGGCTCTGTGCTCACCGTGTCCATACAGCTCTGATAGAAAGGCTTTTGCATGCGACGTGACAATGCACATATACAATGAATGGAGGAAAAGCGCCAATTATGGCCACAACACTCCAGAGTGGCTTTTAGTGCCCAGACGAGGAGATATCTTGAAACTGACTCTGACACACATCCACACACACTCCTACATCTACATGCACACTGTGTTTCCTTTTCAACTCTTTGATTACTTTGTGGATGCAGTGATTGTGAGGCCACCCTTGATTAGCTCAATTTATTCCCCAGCCATGCCAGAGGGCCATTTAGGGAAGTTTTTGCAGACTCTTTCCATTTATCAAGATTGGAGGCAGACATGATTTGAATCTTAATATGTCCTTGCAGCAGAATACAAACAAGTGTGTGCAGGCAAACTCTGTCTCTCACTTTGTGCACACACATTTTTAAGATGAGAGAGAGAACAAAAAAGTCCTCCAAAATGATGTTTGATCATCACATCAGCTACATTCTGTGTGTTGATTTGCTTTTGGAGCCTTTCATTGTGGATGTAGAGTCGGCCTCCAAACACTCGACTCCCACTTTCTGAGAATCAGATTTGACGAGTGGATGGTGATTCAGGGAGAGCAGCAGCAGTCAAGTTCGATCTTAGATAACCATGGTGTATAGTTTTCTTTTTAAATGTTGCTTACCAACCATTGCTGACTAACAGAAAATGACTCATGCATTGACACATGATACCACCCCACCACCACCATACAATCCAGCAGGTGGCTGCAGTGAATGGGTAAAGCTGCCATACTGGAAGGAAAACACACTAAAAGAGTTAAGCTGTTTATAATTGATGGTGGTTCATATGACATATCAAGCATTCAGTGGGCTGTAGATAGAAATGGACTGCGAATATGAATGCAGATATTTTTATTTTTATTTATTATTAATTCAGTAAAGCACATGCTTTGACTTGATTAGTCAACGTGGTGGTGAATAACTTTTCTGACCAATATTGCGATGCAATTTAAAGTATGAATATTAACCTCCAGACCTGCATTCGTCTCCTACATTGTTTTAGAAATTATTATTTCTACATGGACACCAGAGGCAGAAAAAATAATAAGTAAAAACTGCAGCAACAAAAATAACTTTATTGTCAGACCAACGCTTTATTTTGTGTTATCTTATCTAAACACATTTCAGCTTTATCAGGGTCATCATAAAACACATTAAAAGGAACATTTAAATAAGCTTTTATTGTGTTACAATAAAGTTGTTCTTTATGTTGTTTGTGTTGCAGCAGTTTCTTCCTCTTCACCGTGGCAGGAGGCAACATTGTGCCAGAATTCCCTACTTTGCTTCTGCAATAGAAAAGTTGACTGTATACCTTCGCTCATTATAGTCATGGCATTTGGAGTTGCATTTTATTTATTGATAACCACAGCACAGTCAGTCAGTAAGGTTTGTCCACCTCACTTTTATTGAGTTTGTTGATTTTCTCTCTCTTGTTGAAGTTTCTCCTATTCTCCAGATGTGATCCAGATGAGAGAAGGTCCGAGTTCATACAAATGTTAAGTCTGCATCGCCTCCAGTATATCGTTATTGTTATTATTATTATATTGTTATTATACTGTGCTCCTCGCAATAAGCTCAACAAAGGTCAGCAACTGGTGTGGCAAGTGCATGGGAGATTGTTTATTGTGTGGAGCCTAGAAAAGGAAATCGCTGTAGACATGACTCAGGGCTGAAAAAGTAGCCTAGCTCCCAACTTTTTTTGGGTAAAAATGAAATCATTCTATTTTTTAATTTACAGTTAATATTCTCCTAAAATAGATGCTAGAAATAAACATCAGTCAAAGATAAGCCAGCAGACACAGTGTTTGTTACAGTAAAGATGGAACGACAACATTGACAGACAAATTAATTTACAACAAATTGACTTAAGTTGTACGTTTTTATAGTACAATTATTATGGAAAGAAAAATAACCAATTTTATCACGTAAATGCACAATTCATCCTGCGAGTGGAAGTTTCATTATGCAGTTACACACAGACCAGTTAGGAGCAGTTTTGTTAAAAATCCCTATTTGCCTTGTTCCTCATTACTTATAGTCCAATCAAGTGCTTGTTTGCCTTCATAGTTGTGTCTAATCAATTTCTGTTTATTCATCCTTCCTGTCTCAGTGTGCACACTATTCATTTTTGAAAAAGTAAAAGAAAAATACAAATGGCCATTATTTATGGAAGCTGAGGATTAGATTGGTTTGACAGGCAAGACTAGAATTATGCACCACTGACGTTACCAGCCTGCATAAGGTTGCCTTGGTAACAACCTTTATAGCCTGGGTAATACCTTGGCAACAACTTCATGGCCAGGTATCAGGAAGCGTTTAGAGGAGGAGTTACGGGGCTGCCTTGTAACAGCAGTTCTTGGACCAGTTTATCCTCTCAAATCTTGTCCTTATCTCTGAGATCAGGCTGAAGCTGCCCCCCTCCCCCCAAGTTTTGGACAACCAAACAGAGGTTAGGTAGCCATCGACTGGCGGAGGATTTGGGGGTTTAAAATTGGTGAGGCAGTAGATTATCTCCCGGTTTCCTGGCATTCAAACTGAGGTTAATAGTCTCTTTTCAGCACTAGGGCACAATGTCGGCTGTCCGCCATTGTCTCTAGTCAGCATAATCTGTTTACACTCTGTCTTTCGTTCCCTGTTTTGACAATGCACACACATCTGAAGGGATGAACAATGAGGGGAACAATGCAGTGGACATTAATTCTCTTTCTGAGAATGTCTTATTAGTCTCGAGAGGCTGTTTCCAGAAAATGGCTCCAAATTTATCTTGTTCCAGTTCCAGCCTGATGTTAGGGGAATTCTTTCTCTGATGAGAGTGCTCATCAATTTTGTGTGTATGTTGAATTGTGGTCTCTTTAAAGAATGGCCTCCTGGGAAATTATTTCCCTCTCAACAAACATTATGTTTAACTTGCCTATACCTACCTGCATCTGTCCCAAATGTATCTACTCTGGCAGTATGCAGCAACTGGATTCGTGTCTCTGGATCTTTTTTCCAAAAACCCCTTTCTGCAAGTCTCTGCACTTTGCAGTCCAAAAATAGCGGAATCACAGGAATGTGGCAGGACTGAATCTCAGCTGGCTGATTGGATTGTCTTTTGCTCTATCTCAGGCTGCATTAAGCAGTCGAGGCTTTGGACGTATAAAAAGGTGATGGATGCCTCCTCCTTACGTCTGGACCGCTCAGAGCTGACCTCAGCAGAAGGCAGGAAAGGCAAAAAAAAAAGAGAGACTGTGATTTACTGACCAGGCCGGTGAGAGAAGAGGGGAGGATGAATGCCACTCAGCTCCCACGGCTGACAGCCACAGATGTAAAGCTGTTCCCTCACTGCTTCTCTGTGTGTCCTGCTTCGCTTTTTTTCCTTGATGTTTGGAGGCAACATGCATCCTGAGGAGATTACTCGCTGGGAATCACAAGATTTTGTGATTGGCTATCAGACCTATTTCGTTCCTCATCTTAGGCTCCAATCTACTCGTTCTCTCCAAACTTATTAGCATGGTCAGAACGTTATCTGTTCCCCTCTCTCCTCACCCCCATTATTCACTGCTGCCATTCTCATTTCTGTCCTTTAAGGTTTTAACATTACAAGAACGTCATGATCAAGTGGTGCAGTGGTGGTTTTAGAGCTAAGTGGGTGCATCTGCTGTGACCCTGTCACCCATCTGTCAGTAGCAATTAGGCTGCTAGATGGATATTCTTTATGTGAAAAGCATAAGATGCATTCTGTCTCCTTAGTCTATATGCTGATATCTGTTTGACTGCTTGAGAAAGCACAAATTATTCAGGCAAATGCCAGAGAGCCCATTATCCTGCACACAGTAAGATGAGTCACACTCGCATTACAATCAAGTGAATCCTCATCACAAATCTGGACCGCAGGGATAAATCCTCATAGATCACCATGTGAGGCGCGGGGGGGGGGGGCTAGGGAAAGGCATTAATGGGTTAGTCATTGCAACAGGTCATTCCTCTATTTCAGGCAACTTTTCAAAATTTCAAAGTTTCTACGACACTGACACACTCACAGTTTAGCTCAGCTCACCCAGACCAAAGATAAAGATGATATGTTATTGCTTTTTAGATCTAGTCGATGTCATGTTCACACTGACTTTTACAAATGGAAGTAATTTTGAACTCTCATGGACACAGTAGGTAACTCAATCATCTGGCTTTTTGTGACTGTAATCCTAAATCATTCGATTATGGACCTACTGGGAAAAATCTAAACAAATTTCATTACAGTTGGTGAGTGAGGTGATGGTAAGTCATGTAGCATTTAACTGCTCCTTATGGGTTTATTTATCTTCTATGGTGCCACACAGAGCTCACAAACAAAGAGATACTCTGAGCATTATTAGTAGTGATTGTAACGTGACAAGACTGGTTGTTTGGTCTGCAGCAGGGTTCAGATGGCAGCTTTCAGACTCTGCCAATTTAGCATTGCACTTCTATAACAAACTCCCAGTTTGGATAAAAGTATAAAAGTTGATGCAGCAGAACCAGAGATAATGTCTTCAAAGCATTTTATTCAAAACGTTTTTCTTCCTTTTTCTCAAACGTGATGTCTACATTACCCACAATTCAAGTCAACAAAAGGCTTTATGCAACGTTTTCTCACATGTTCAGTGTTACTCCCCAACACCCGCACACAGACTTTGATCAACTTTGCTGAGCTTGGTGCAGTGGAGATCATCTGAACCACACACGAGTTGTTAGATATGACAGCACTGAATACAGCCAGGCGTCACGTGCTATAGACATACAAGACACCTGAAATGCTTGAGAGAAAAAGAAAGATGCTGTTTGTTCCAGAGAGTGTGACTGTAATAGGATTTTGTTGTAATTAGTTCTGAGACCTGTATTTGATGAGCTGAGAGGTCTGTAAAACTTAGAGCCAGCTGTTGATGAGTGCTGAATGATTATGTGTTGTTCTGGGAGCCAAAGAGTTATTTTTTATTATTTCTTCTATTTCTCCAATTTGGAGTTCCTGGTTCCCTGCGGTAGTCTCATTACCGGACTAATATGCTCAGATTTGGTTGTGACACTGACGAGTTTGGCTGCAGCGTCTTGAGCTGCACTCTTTTTGGGATATCATATGAAAAGGACGTTACATTAATCTAATACGGTATATGTTTCAGAGGCAGAATAGAACATAACAATTATATTATTTTTGAGAATTATGTGTAGAATTGATTAAAAGCACCCCAAATTCCTGACCAGCTGACTTTGGTATATAGGAACTAACTCTGTATTTGTACAATCCTAAAGAATCTGTCTTAGTTTAGCTGTAGAGAGTGTTGGCACATTATTGTCAGCAGTTTGAGGGGTGCAGTTGGTTTGATTGGCAGTAAAAAAAATCCCACTAAGTTCATAGGGTTCGAGTCAAGGCAACAAGTGGAAGCTGTTGGCATCATCAGTATCTATTTGTGTAGCGGAAGAGAGAGACCGATCAGTCATGTAAAATATTATCTCAAAATATGAGAGATTTTATCTGCTACAGAGCTGATACATGCATTAGATTTATTCACAAACAGGACCCCAGCAGGAGATCTGATGCATTTAATCATTTTGTCAATTGTGGGGACAGAACCTGAGCCTTATTTTTATATTCATTTATCACTCTAGAGATGTAGAACTGTCTCAATTTCATCTTGTTATAGCTATTAGGTGTGTTTTTATAGATTTCATAGCTTGCAGTTCAGTCTTTCGTAACATGTATTCAGTCTCCCTGCAGGTTCTCTGCAACATCATCACTTATTTCCCACTTCACCAGGGAGCGTTTGGTGTTCCAGATATCTTTTACTTTTGGTCTGTCTGTCAGGACACAGTGAAAATTTCCCAACAAAGTTTCACATGCTGACAGGAAGGGCAAATTGAACTTTGTCTACTCACAGATAGAATATCTGCTGCATGTCCAGGGTAGGAGATAAAGGCTTATTCATGGATTTGGCCTCATTGGAGAAGCTAGAGATCCTGATGCAACCATGCATGTAAGAGAAACTGAAGAGAAACAAACCTGCTTTCAGCCTTGCATGCCTCTGTGGCCAATTTACCATTGAAAATCTTTAATTTCATCTCCAGCATCTCTTCAATGTGTGTATAGTTGACTTAGGCTGTTTGATAATCTCAACAAGGGATCATCATCAGCGAGCTCTATGAATAGGAATATTTCATCAGATAGCAGAATCAATACTCACCACGAGCAGAAGCATTTTCCTGTAATATTCCTATTCTGCAAAATGTATAGATTAAGTTTTGATGTTCACTACCACAATAAAGTTGTTTGGTCTGCAGAGATTGCACAGCCCTGATCCCCCCAGCAGACACACACATACCTGCAATGGAAGGAAAAACATTAGCATCAGGAGCAGGTGGAGTATGAAGATATATGATGTATAAGCCCATTTGCTGGCTGGCTGCTGGTACTTGTGCCTCACTTTTACAGCCTTCTGACTGTTTTATCAGCTCACATCAGTGTGTGTGTGTACATAAAAATATATACAGTGTGTGTACATGTGTGTTTATAGACATGTCCGTGTGTATACATTAAAGAGAGCAAAGACTTTCCAAGTGCCTCATGGCCCACCAGGCTGCCCCGGCACAGCTGGGGAGGAGGCCGGAGACATTACTCAGCTATTAAACTGTTATTTGCAGGTGTCACCCTCAGCGGGGGCTGTGTTGATAGAAGGAGGAAATGCCCTCAAGGTTCACAGCTATACACACACGCACATATCCTTCAGACAGGGGTGTTTGAGGTCTTGGTTCATGGTTGTGGCTCCCCGGCTTGATGGGGCGTAACAATGGCCAGTAGGGGAGCAGAAGGGTGAGCCAGATCGGGCCAGGAGGGGGGCAGTGGGACACCACAGGACAAAAGGACTGGCCCAGTGGGGAGGCCACCTGCCACTCCATTTCACCCGTGATGAATCGCCCTGGTTTCTTCTCTCTTTGGCTTGTTTCAGGAACTTAAGGCTTCACTCTGACGGCTGCTAGGAGTGTAAATTGTCCCCACCCACAAACAATATATATGCAGATGCATGCGTTGCATGTTTGTAGTATAGTGTTAGTCATCTTAGAAAGTACAATTCAGCCAATGCTAACAGTTGTATTATATCTTCTGTGGCTGTGGAAGAGTTTTGGTCAGGGTTATCCAGCTCAGGCGAGGGAACAGCAAATATATTACAGAAACCTGCATGAAAAACTTGGCGCATTTCATTTGAAAGACGTTGGTGTTTTTTACGAAGCATGGGCGGTTTAACAAAAGCCGCTCTCAAACTGGATAATGGGAAGTGTAGGATCCAGCAGTTTTGGAATTTGACCAGTTTTAGGAAATAAAAAGTCTTTGATAAAACTGAAAGAACAGTAATAATCCGTTGTGCCCCTTTGGTTTATGTGCATTCAGTAGTTATTGCATAAAATAAGTTTGTATTTGAATATATTGTTTTATTCCCTAAATTGGAATTGTAATTTTTAAAGGAGTAACCTTAAACTACCTCCCTCTCTCTCTCTCTCTCTCTCTCTCTCTCTCTCTCTCTCTCTCTCTCTCTCTCGCTCACTCACTCGCTCCTTTCAGGGAGTTAGTTGAATGATGTTTATATCAATAATTCAATCAATATCACTAAATCCCTAATATTTGTAGAAGCGGCAGTTTAAACTGTTCAGGTTCCTGGATGACAAACTGTTTTAAGACCCCATTCAGGCAAAAACCTGCGTCAGACCTTCATCAAACCCAGGTGAGCAGGAGGATTGTGATGGGGTGTCACCAGACGCTCGTTGACCTATTCAGATAGACAGCCAACGCAGGTTTGACTCACGCCGCCGTGTTTCTAAGAACATGACTGCAAAAATTACTCATTTTCCATCTAAAGGTCTGTAAACCTTTTAATAATCAACTGTTCCTTTGCCTCTATTTATCAAACATTTATTTGTCTTCTTTTTTAATGAGTTGGACATTAATAGTTTGTGGTATTTACGCCAACAACACTGGTGGGCGAGGCACAACCTAGCTGGTAAGTGACTCATTTGTTTTTGTAGTCCATTATACTCCAGCTGTGCTAGCTGATGTTTTAGGAAGCAGGTTCATTCATTATCTGCTTCATTAGTTCTGTCCCTCAAGATATGGCACCTTTCTGTTATTCTCTTTTTTTTCCTCTGTCAAGATTTTGACCGAAGAATGCCAGAGAGGCAGTTTTCTCTTTCCCTAAGGGGCTTTACCTCAGAATGGGAAAATGCTATCCATAGGGGAAAAGGAATTACTGGATCTGCTTGACTGAGAATGGGGAGAAACCTTAAACCTTTTTCTCTTATATGAATATACAAATGCAAAATCAACATTTTATTACAGGTTTGCTTGTCCGCAGAGAAAAGGTGCAGTGAAGTAAAAGAGGGACATAGTTGTGTATGTTGTGGTGAATCCAGCTTGTCTCCTCTCATACAATCACAGCAGGAAACATCCTCTCAGCAACTGCTGCTTGTTTCACATCCAGTTGGTTATGTCCTCCAATGTGATCACAACAGTTTTTTCTGACTGTCACAAAAAATAAAAACAGTAAATTATATTTTAGTTATTCAAGAATTGCTCATATTTCCAATTACGCCTTGAAGATGGGTTTAGATGGCTGACATGCTGCCTTTGACTGTGTTCACCACCCATTGCTCTCTTAATTGGTTCCTTCTAATTTAAACAACTTGGTTGTTGAATGTTTTGTGTTTTGAGTGCCAAAGATGTGAGGTTGCTCCCTCCAGAGTAGCGGAGAGTCATAATTTACCAGACTTGGGGGAAGATGCACATCAATGTGAAAGCAGTCACACAAACAAACGTCATCTGAGATGTCGGAGGAGTCCTTATGAAGTCGGTCCAGAGCCACTGGACTGAGGCCTGATTGCTGTCGCTGTGGGCCCGATGCTTGGGGCCAATTATGCTTTTGGCACAGCAGTTTGACTCTATCGCAGAGCCACACATGGACACGCACACTGTTGCTCCTGCCTGTTCCAAAAGCAGTAGTTCTGTGTTTACAGTATACACCTCCATGATGGTCAGGGCTTCATTAAATCAAGATTTATGTAGTAAAGTGAAACCAAATTGATGCAACGCAGTAACGACTCCAATCAGTGCCCCAAAGTTTTATTGAAGATTAAATTAGTACGAATACAAGGTGTTTGCCAGATGTACAGACCATGTCTTTCCACATCATATGATAATACACTGATAACGTGATGGGACACAATGAATCTGTCACGGGATTTCACGTAATAGGACGTGATGAGTACACAGTATATGTGTGACGGGATGGGGTTGGACATATTCCACGTGACGGGACATGGCAGGTTTGTATGTGCCGAGTGAGGGGGTGTGACAGGTCAGGATGGGAAACGACCAGATGGGATGGGATGTGGCACACTCTCTGAATCCATGCGAAGACGAATTTTTATCGTGAATGATTGTGTCTCAAATAACTTACACGACAGTAAACAGACATACTGTTTTGTACACCGCTAACATCCTTTTATTTTGACAGATTTCACACAATATAACCTCATGTCTTAAGAGTTACATATCAAGTCAGCAAAGATTTTGTAGATTTTGAATGTCTGTGAATAGAAAACACAAATACATGATCTTCTAAAACTGTTATAAGTATAGTCTTTACTGTTCACCGTCTTCTATCTGCAGTTACTCATCCTGACTCCAACTCAGGATCAGAAACCAAAGCCGCTGTTGATTGAAACGTGGTGATGCTATAAGCTGCGGCTCCTCTTCCTCCCACCTTCGTTCCCACTTGTCTTGGCACAGCTCCTGAACATTATTCCTGCAGTTCTGTCGAGTCTTTTGGCTTCCTTGCAGTCGTTCCTCACAGCGCAGCTTTCCTTCGTAATAAGAAGCAAATGCAGGGGGTTTTAGCATTTCGTAGGAAATGAAATGTTGTTGTTTATCTCCCGGTCTAATGAGACACAAGGAGGTATGGGATAGCTACTTATCTTCAGCATCGGAAGCAGCAATCAGAGCGAGAATCCTGCACATGTTCTCTGTACCCTCTGTGCATTCGCATCTTTGCACGTAGCTAATCATTCACTGCACTCACTGTTTGATTTACTCTGCTTTGAATGATACAGACTTCATTTCAAGGACTCAGCAAGATACAATACTTAGTAATTAAGCTCCAGCATGCTTCTCTATCTGAAACTATTGACTCTCCTACCAAGTAATGTTTAAGCAAGTCAGCAGGTCCTGAATAATAATTCAGAAACATTCACACCTGCTGCCAATCTGCAGCTTTTTTGACCCCTTTCTGACCATGATGTTCACAATTAACTGTGAGAGTTATTGTTGTCAGTGCTCTTCTCTTCATATTCAGTGTCAGTCACCTCTTCATCCTTTACATACTAAGTAGCAGAGAGCCTGAAGGCCTGGACAGAGACTGCAGAGACAGTGTGTGAGAGGAAGATAGACAATATGTGCTGAGGTGCATGTATAGCATGTGGCCCGGGGTCGCTTTGATGTGTGTATGCATCCCGGGGGATGATATGGGTCGGTACAGATACGGTTTGTCACCACACACACATACAAATACACTTGCAAGCAAGTTATGTTGTGTAGCGGCAGGGTGGCCTACAAACAAAGCAGGGAAGCCATCTTTTGACCACATGACGTAAGTACCCTTAAGCAAGACACTTAATCCCAGTAGACGACCTTTGACCTTTCTTCAAGTGAGGACTTGCCCTGTGGGGGCAGTACAGTATCATATTTTATTACATAACAAACCTACAGTGACACATTTTCTTTTCTTTCTGTGTATCTCTGAACTTGAGTCACCACCCAGCTGATGTGGGGGGTGGTGTAAAAAACACAAGCAAGACGTAGCCTGTCATATTAAAGCAGCCAGCAGCAAATTGCACATCTAGGCTAATAAAAGCGACAGGGAAATTGCTGCCAGCAGATTTCCTCCAAATCTCCCCAGTAATTCCCCATGAGCCCTGGCATTACTGCCTCACTACCCAGCCTCAGATTAACCCCCAGCTCCCCCCCCACCCCACCTCGGCCTCATAGCCACGCAGCTCAGGGCTTCACCATGCCAGTTTAGCCTCTTGATTTCAATGCTTGTACATTGTCCTTTTAATATCTTCAAAGGTGGCTCCTCTTTTCAAATCCTGTGTACTGGCTAGTAGCATTGTAAGGCCACAGACCAGAGACAGTACTGTTGCATAATGCTTATGTGGGATTTGTTTTCATTATCATCATCATTAGCTCTAAAATTGCATACTTAGGTTTTAAGCATTGGGATCTACTGTATTTTTTCATTTATTTTACTTTGGACAAATTTGTACCTTTGACATGAAACAATAATTTTAATATTTATTTTCTTTCTAATATTTAGGGTCAGTTATCAAGTATGCCAAACATTTACTGGTTCCAGCTTCACGAATGAGAGGATTTGCTCTTTTTCGTTGCTTTATGTCTTTCTAAATTAAATATTTAGGGATTTAAAGTGTTGGTCGGACAAAACAAGCGATATAAAGACATCTCTCGGAAAGTCATCTCACTCTACTAAATGACTTATCAAAATTGTAATCTACAAATTAATTAATGATGAAGATGATGATTTGTTGCAGCCCTAAATGCAGTCAACCCTTGAAGATGTGACTCAAGAGTTGACTCATAATCCCTGTGTGTCTCGCTCTATTTCTAAAAATCCCCACAGTAAAGCCACCAGAGCAGCTGAACCCACTTAGTTCCCTCCTGTGCTCTGACTCCACCTCATCTCCGCCTCCACTGCCCTGACCTCCGGGTCGATCGACCCTGCTGCGCTTCACCTCTGTAAGCGTTTGACCTGGACTTGGTGTCCAGCTGTGCACTGAGCCAATCGGCATTCACAGCAACATTTCGTCCATCAGTGCCAATTCCGAACAAGCTACCCAGATATCCCAGGTTGCAGTGCAGGAAACGACTCAGCGGGACCCTACCTCTACTCTGCACGTCAGTGTTACAACACAGTGGCTGATATTAGAGATTCTGTATTAGACAGGTTTAGGAAACCTAATCTGTGTTTTATGGATTCTCTTTCTTCTCTCACTCGAGCTGTTTCTCTCTCTATCTCTATCGATTTATTTCTTTACCTCACTCTCTCTCTTGCTCTATACTGTCCGTCTTTTCCTCTCTTTTTGAAAAACATTTTGGCAAAGAGGAAAAGCATCTTTTGAGCCACACTGGGTCTAGTGATGATAATGTCAGTCGCTCAGTCAGCCCACCACTTTGGTTCAGACTAAAACATCCCAAACATTATTGGATGTTTGGGAGAGCAGCCATGGCTGTAGACTCTGTCTTGTTTTTTCTCCTCGTCTCCCCTTTTCCTACGTCTGAAACTGACTTTGCTCTCTCTCAAAGTTTTGATTTATATCATCCCTGAGTTAATTTGTCTAAGTGATGTGAGCGAGGTGTGCCAGTGGCACTAGCAGCAGTGCTATAAAGTATATACCCCAGCAGCCTCAGGCAGACAGAAGGGTCTCGCACTCCTGCAGGGGCCACTTTTCCCCAACTCAAAACAATGCAGTATGTTGTTGAATTTTAAAAAAAATGGAAAAAGGGCATTTTGAAAAAAAACTGCTGGAATTAGATGAAAATTACCTGCAATAAACTCGTGTGAAAAGGATAATATGACAAGAGCTTTATAAATATATTAGATAATTTCACAGTCATATTTCATATTCTCTTGATTTATTTGTATGGCTATTTATTTCATCATGGTTCATCATACATATCAGCACAGAGATGACCAAGCTGAAAATAAAATGCCAGCGTGTGCCCAGAAATAAACACATAACGAGAGCATTTACTGCCAAGTTTCCTAAAATAACATCAGTGTTTCATCCCGTCAGGGTTGGCAGTTAACTGTTAGCTTACCAACAACCGAGCATAATGTTATTTTTTGATTAATAAAGTTTCAGAAAAAACCCTCCCGTGGAAAAAAATAACACAGGGATATAGGTCCATATCATTTCCTGGTGGGAGTATTAAGTTTATATGGAGTAGAGTGTGTATTTAAACAGCTGTAGGTCTTAAAGAGAAACATACATAGAGGTGCATCTGATAGCTATCCTATAGACAAGGCAAGGCTCTCAGGTCATCAGGAAGTGAACTACTGTGGCAACAGTGAAATATCAGCTTGTTTACCTGCAGAGAGAGAAGCTGAGAAAAAGGACGGGCAACAGGCAAGATTGACTGAAAGACTGAAAGCGAAGGGGGGAAAAAAAGACAGTAGGTAGTGTAATTTGATCGGCGTATGCTGGGGACTCATCAGTATGCTGCTCATGTACACCCCCCATCATCCCACGGATTCAGCTTTCCCAGTTCACACACACACATACACACACACTTTTGTCATAACACTCATGAAACACTGACCTCAGTCATTCCTGGATCCTCCTGGATGTTGACAGGCTTTTCTCTTGTTTTCAGGGCTGAATATGGAAATTCACTTCTTCTTCACTACCAACCTGAAGGTAGCGTTGAGTCGCTACATTTTAGATTCTTAGGTTTGTTTATTCATTCTTTGGTCGCATATCTTCAAAACAGGCAGCTTATTTATCCATAGACTGAATGTTATTCAGGCAAAGTTAATCAGGAATATATTAGCGGTTAAAACATATTTACAGTTCACAAACTGATGTATCGAGAAAATACTAGATAAAGCTTCTCCTGAAATGTAAGATATTGTACAAGTGTTTTCACAGGCTGGTCCCACTTCTTATCATTTGTAAAGTGACCTTTATGTTATAGCTGCTTAAAGTCTAGCAAATCAAAAAACTCATTCCTCACACATATTTTTCACGTTTCCCTCAGTGCCTCATCTGAACTGATTATATGGGCTTGACCAGAGTATCTGATATGTTTATTATTTCTGATATTATTGGAAATCATGCTTATGCAGTACTTGAGATATTTTGTGGATTATCACTGAGCACCGATCACACTGTGGATTTGGGAGTGCCGCTTAAGTCTGTACAGTAGAGAAGCTACTAGTCTAACAGTGGATGAAGTGAATAATCCCAAAAGCTCCTAATGTGCCTGCTGGTTTACAGATTAGTAAAGATATTTGTCAGTCTGTTTGGTGGTGAAATGCTGTGGCTGCAAACAGTGATAAAGGGTTTTTTGTGACAAGTTGAGCACATCACTCTGTTAAAAAAGATTTGTTGTTGTTTTTCAGGGATGGTTTTCTTGTCATATTGGACCACATCTGCATCTTTATTATTATTCTGTACTAATTCTGCTTCTAATATCTTATAATACTACTGGTGATCAGTGACTGTGTATAATTTCACCGTGCTGGACCACATGTGTTTCAAAATGTACATATGTGCACAAATTAGTGTTTTTGTGAAATGAAATGTAGATGCATACTGGTTCTAAGTCCCCCACTGTTGCATTCAGGGAACAGTGCATGATTGACAGATCAGCACTTGCACTCTTAAATTTATGCACACACCATGATATCCCCCCTTTAAAATGTTTTCCAGCATAAGGTCATAATTTATCTTGCCTCCAGTTACTTCCTCTTCTCCTTCCCTCCCACCTCTTAATAGCATTGCTTGTAATTTATTGTATTGTTTTTAATTAAATGGATGGCAAGGGGGTTTAAGTGCCCAGCAGTTCTAAGACGTGCCATTTCTTATCTGAATTCTAAATTCAGTGCACACCTACTGTAAAGCGGGACTATAAAGCTGAATAGGTCCCAAACTGCACTGCTGCGTGTTAGAGGGATTGAACAGTTAGACAAATGTCACCTTTAGAAGAGAAGAGTGGGGATAATAAAGCGACGGCTGGGTAGCAGTGAATACAAACTTCACAGACATCAGGACACCACAGATTCACAGCTCCAGCAGTCTGGCTGGTGTATTCTCAGTCTGGCATAGAGGATCAGAGAGGAAACAGCCTTGGATTACAGAGATGGTTGCTCTGATAAAGAAGAACTTTAAATTAAATGTAGTCACAGCAGGCTAAGTGCAGGACTGCTTCCCTCAGTAAAGACCATGCCACGTTTCCGAACATAATTTCTTATGAAACAAGATTACATGAAATTAGGGCCATTTCATGTTATAAAAACTGTAAAAAGAAATTGCTTGTAAAGATGCTTAATTCCACTATCTGTGTTTGTTGCTCACATCCTGTCTCTGTCTTCATCGTCCACTTCCTGCAGCACAACAGAATGGTCAGACCATCAGAGTGCTTAATAAGGAAAATATACTGCAGCAAGGAGTCGTGGGTGGGAACGAGCAAATCAATTTGATTATCCACGGTGCAAGCTGAGATGTATGTCTGAATAATCAGAGGGTGAGCTATGGACTCTGAGGGTTTATTCTGTGTGACTGGCATTAAATGTGATTTCCCTATATATCAGGTCATTGGAGAGTATGCCTCAAAGGTTATTTGTTCTAGATAGCCGTTCACAAGACTCAGATTTTATTCCGATGGCGATCTGACATTCAGCAATCACAGTCTTATGACCTTCCTGACCTTACAACATTAAAGTCCTTTATTTTGCAAATGCACCATTCATCCAGTCTTGTCAGCGCCCCCAAGGAGAATTCTTGTCGCCTCTTTTCGCAGCAGATATTTCCTATCATGCTGACATTTTGTCATCCCCAGACGCTTGTGTCAATGTTATGGTAATTTATCCAGATGGACACATGGAGGGTTTTTAAACATGTTTTCTCATCATGGCATGTTTATCAAATGCACGTTGTTTCTGGATTCAGAGCATGACAGTCGCGCCCAACTGGCCCAAAATCCCAACGTACCCCTTTTGAGCATGTGAACATGAATTTATTACTTCCATATGTTCATGCAAATTGGAAGGACAGCAGCATAGGTAGTACAAATCACTCCAATTATCCTGCCTATGCACCAGAACACCACACACTCTCTCACACAGGCAGAGATCTCATACTGTGTTTTTGGGGTTTTTTTGTGTGTGTGAACATGACGGACAGGGAGAAAGCAGCAGGACGCTGTGTAGATGATGTCTGCTCTCACCAGAGCTTTAACCTTTCCTTCAGCATCCTTCCTGCGGAGTCTCTGTTTCCTCGCGGCCCTTCTGTCACACAGTCCTATTGTTTTTTCCCTGTCCTGATTCAGCACTCATTATAGAAACCTGTTTATGTACAAAGCTCTCCCAAGACATGCTGCAAGGCACGAGACAGAAGGGAGAGAGGTGAGGTGGAAGACAAAGAGGAGGAGATGAATAGGATGAATGCAGACAATGAAACAATGAAAACAGAGATGGATATATGGAGTCGTACCATGCAAAAGTCGATATACTGTTTTTAATATTTGACAATTTTGTTAGCCAGTTAGCGGTTAGCTGATTGTGCGGAAATGATTAGACATGCCATGAGATAACTTTGTCAATCGACAGAAAATGAATCCACAATGCCGATATGATTCTTTAAGTCATTTTACAAACAGACATCAAACACCAAACATACTGTACGCAAACATTTAGCCTGTGATTGGCATTTTCACTGAAGTTTTTCTTCTTTTTTTGTCTCCCCTAACTCTTAGAAAAATAATTTGTCTTTTCTTTTTTCTTTTTAGGTGATAATTGTGTGTGCGTTTGTCACAGCAGCTTTTGCAAACATAAAAAAATGATTATTGCAGCACTAATCAATAAGGAAAATATGAATTTGCAGCTACCTGCTAACGTTTTAAATCTGCATGAAACCATTTACTAGAAACCCTACTGGAGATTCTGAGTTGAAGGGGCAGAATGAAAAAACAGAATTTCTACCTTTCCCTCATGTCTGGAACAGGCGATGTAATTTTAAGAAAATTGTGATGTATCGACATCTCAGTACATGTATTCCCTACCAGTGGAGTGCCACAGTCCCACCATGTAAACCCACTTCTCTACTTTATCTGCCTCCCCCTGGAGAAATGTGATGCAATGATTTCCAAACCCAATAACACTCTCTCCCTCCCTCGCTCCTTCTGCAGCTAGATTTGAGGTGATAAGTTACAGCAGCTTTTCCTCCTGCTTTTTCAAACCTGTTCCACTCATTCACTTCACATCGCTGCCTCGGTTAAGTCGCTGCCCGGACTTCCTTGTTCATTCAGGTCACGTGCGCTGCAGATATCCAACGCGGTGTCTCCTGAAATGCTGGGAAAAGCACCTACAGTCCCAACCACTCTGCTGTGTCCTGTTTTCATTACACAGACTCCCCAGGAGAGGGTATGGATATAGAAGCACACTCTTTCTCTCCTCTCACTATTCTTTCCCTCTCTCTCTGTCTCGTTCTCTCTCTTGCTCACTGAGCACAATAAGCTGTCTTGATCTTAGCTGGTGAGTTTGCTTCACTAGACCATTTAGAGACTAGATTCTTTTCACTGATGGCTTAAGAGATGAAGGCCACTCTGCTGCAATAAGGTACATCCAATCGATGCTTGGTCAATCCCTGAACAGGTGAACATGGAGCAGAAGGCGTGATGGCCAAAATGTTAAATGGATGTAAACTATATGGCTTAAAGTATGGGGACACCTCTTTGAGCTTTGTGGCATTGGTTTTTTGGATTCCTGCTTCAACACAACAGTGGCCCGAGCGCAAAGCCGGATTCTTAATAAAATGGTTTTCCTAGATTGGTGTGAAAGAACTTCACTGGTGTGCAAAGAGCCTTGACCTCACCTCCACTGGTGATGACTTGAAGCCAGACCTTATCCCCCAACACTAGTGCGGAACCTCACTAATGCTCGAATGGGAGCCATTTCCTTCGGACTGGTTCCAGAGTCTAGAAGAAAACCTTCCCAGAATAGTGGCAGCAGATCAATACCCGTAGTTTGGACGTGTAATGGTCACTGTGTCAGATTAAATGGCTTCGTTGTGACTTGGCCTAGAGACAAATTTGATTCTACACGAGGGTGCGGAGACGTACTTCCAGGATCACAAATGTCGAATCGCCATGCAGTCACACAGCATGTCAAAGACATGGTTAAACTGAGTGAGCAATGGCTTGCGGTAGCCTTTCCATCTGGGCCTCCAGATCACAGAATCGGTCTTCCATCGTGACACTCTGCACTGGATAACCAAACAAATCTTTCCAGACACCCCATGTCGGTTGGCCCAGGCCATTTCCAGTATGATATTGTCTAGTCTGATCCCAGCATTACACCAACTTAATATCCAGAATGTCTGCCTCTGCAGCAGCCAATATCTAAGATGAGAGTTTTAGATTTATGTACATGACTCCTTTCACTGGGACTGCTATTGACCTGTTTTAGCATGTGTTGGTGTGAGTAACACAATTCTACCCTGCTGTAATTTGTCACGAATGAGCCAGACTGGGGATAGAAATAGCATTTGATAGATTCGACAGCATCTGAAAGTCAGCCATGCAAGTGCCATGAGTCATAACATTTCATCATTAACAAGCAAATTCGAGTGTACATAACCAAGGCTGGATGGAGGAGGAGACTTTTTGAGCAGACAGGAGTAGACAGGAGTAGACTTGGTTTGCAGTCATGCAGCACAATGGATGAAAGTCAATGAAGAGGCCTATGTTGTCTGGAGGTAGAGAATAATTCAGATCCTCTGGACACTAGTTAAGAATAAATTCACTTAAAGCATCTCTTAAGTAGGCCCCAGCTGAGCATCTAACCACAGGGAGCTTCAGCTAGGAAATGGGACTGTTGGGGGTCTGGGCACGCTTCAAAGGTGACCCAGCAAGGTCTCAAGGAACCTGCTATTTTGTGCAATCAGTCTCTTATTTTTTCTCATTGTGTATCTGTCGATTACGCTCCCCTCTCTACCACATCTTGTACTTTCTCCAGCTCTCCGGCCCCTCCATCAGTAGCTAAACTACATGGTGCCGCTTAGGGATTCTCCAGACGTCTCCTTCGTTCTAGGCTAAGCCCGACAGGAGTTCCTCCTCTGCCTGCATAGCCCTGCACCAAAGCCCAGTGAGCGTTCAGTTCCTGTTGGTATCCAATCCCTGCCTTCTCACTGTGAGGGAAGCATTTTCCTTTTTTTTTTAATTCTCAGCTAACAGCAGCATCAGCATTTCAGAGTCAGAATCAGGTTGGGGAAGAAGACAGGGCTTTCAAATAAAGTTTTTACTTTACTTAACTCTTTGTGCTGTAACATTGTAAGTGGCAGGTTTTTCGTGTCTGAGGATGTTTTTGGATCAGCAACAAGATGGGAGAACATAACAACAATCAATGAAGCCACAATGGGCACAGCACATAAACACTTAACAATGCCTCACAAAACCATTAGCAAAAATACCATCTGCTTCAAAGCTGACGTGTCAATTTCTATCATCATCTGATGCTTTTCTAATTGTGGTATTACCTTTTTTCCTCCTTTCACCGTGGCACTTACCCTTTAAGTGTTTCATTAATGTCTAATGAGCTTTTCATTTGGAGAATTCAACTGTGACTTCTCCATGCGAGATTATAAGCAACATGAGGTTTAACATTGATAATGATTCTTTCACCGGATTGGGCAGCAATAATAGGCCCTGCTTTTGTGCTAAAGAACATTGTATTATGAGAGCATCAATGCAAAGAGTGGGTGTTGATCTTTGCAAATGTCATGCTCTGTTCCACAAGGCTCAAATTGGACTTGTTATTCACCCAACCCCCAGCCTGTTTGTTTCCCACTGCATTGTAATATTCAACAGTACTACCGTATGTAATTTCCAGGCACAGCTTGTCCTCGGCAAAAGTAACACAGAGCAGAGAAAATTGTAATTTCACAACACATCATTGAGCATTTCCTATTATGATTACCACGTGTTAACATGCTTATACAATTCAGAAAAACAGTTTAAACATTGTGTTTTGTCTCTTGATATCAACTTTACCTGCATTAATTAAGGGGAATGGCGGTAACAGTTTGCCTGCTTAGTGATAATGAGGTGCAGTGCCAAGTATGAATAAGAGGAGATTGACCGTACGCAAGGGGGACGTAGCTAGATGAATACTGAGCACAGCACAGTCAATGGCAGCCTTAAAATGCATGATTGGAGAGGCATGGGCTATAATAAACGAAACAAAGTGAACGCTGAACAGAGAGACAATTAAACCGCCACATCTGGCAATGCAATGTGAGTGGGTACCCAGCAACTGCAATTACAGGGCTCGATCACTGGTGTAACCCTTCACTGTCTGGATGTTGTACTGGAGCAAATTATAAAGACGATGCTCACTCCCTCTGCAAAATATTTTCAGGAACTGATTCGTGCCTCCCAGATGCCCAGCTGAATCTGGGAAATCCCTTTTAACCATCAACAATCATGCTATCTACTGATTCAATTCCTGGGCTATTTCTCAGTCCAGATCAGTCCCTCGCTATCCTGCTGATCACAAGCCACAGTGCAATCTTCAAGTCCTTTCATGTAGAGCCCAGGCTTTCGCATTAAAGGAAGGACTAATTATAGAGTAGAGCGAATATCATCTCGTCTGGACGAAAGGGACAAAAGTGACACAAGTGTCATTCTGACATTTTGTGAAGAGGTTTTAGTTTTAGAAGACGTTTTTTGCTTGAAAAGCACTGGCTGTTTATGTTGTCCAAAGCAAAAAGGCTAAAGCTTTTTATACTGAAATATACTTTTGATATTCTACTTTGCATCCTCTACTAGAGGGATGAACACTATTCTTCCTGAAGATATTCTCTCGCTCTGGTGTTGGTATCGTTCATGATGTCGGTGGAAAGTGCAACACGTTGCTTCAAAATGTTCCATAGGTGTTCAACTGGGTTGAGATCTAGTGACTTTTAAACCCATAGCATATAAATCACATCATCTCATACTTAGCAATCATTGAGTGATCCCTTGTGCCCTGTAAAGAGGCATCTGTGTTTATAATGCTACTTCACTCGTTATTCAGATTTTTACCCAATTAGTCACTTATCTCTATTTAAATCTAAATATATTTGAACATAAATAAGGCTGGAGATTGAAGGCAGTACCACATGTGTTTTAACAACAAATCAAGCATAAATAACATTACTGCTGACCATTTGTTAAACCAGGTTTTTTGTGGTTGACAAAAAAAATCTCTCCACAAGGTTGATGGAGTAGCCGTTGTGGAGCTTTTGGTCATATCACACTGTCTTCCTCAACAGATGGGGTTTGCCCAGTTATCATCGAACTGTAAATGTTTAGATTTCCATTTTTTCGAGCACTTGACAGACTTCTTTTGATATGATTGAAAGCTCCAGAACAGCTACTAAATGGACCTTGTGGTGAGATTGCTTTTTGTCAACTGCTGTTTCCGAGTTCAAGACTAAACTTTTACTCATTAATGTTTTTAGATTTTGAAATGTATTTCTCCTACACAATCTTCCAGGCAGCCATTAGCCTCCATTAACATTAATATGGAATGAAAGACACTTTCAGAGAACTCAAACTTGCTTGCACATTACCAGTATTTTGTAAAGTGTGCTGTTCTTAGCAGCATTATTTGTCTTTAATTGCCAGCTCCTAAATTGCTTCCCATCTCACCCAAAACATTAAACAGAAAGTTATATGTGTCCTCATTGTTGTGAAGATTGCAAATGCCCTTTCCAAAAAAATCCTCTGAAACGCTTAGTTTCTTCACTCTCTGAAGTATTATTCCCACTAGCTCCAGGGCTTAATTTATTCAAGGCTGTTAATAGCGAAAAAAAAAAAAAAAGAGAGAAAGGTTTTCCTACTGAAGAGCTGGATTGTTTCTGATCTGAATGGAAAATGCTGCTAGATTAACTTGACATGGATGGTGCACGCAGTTCATGCAGATATACTGATCTGTAATCTATGTAATCTTCTTTGCACAACGGCGATACGATGCTCCATTCACTCTGTGTGGGGGTCTTTCAATTCTCCATGAAGAACGGTTTGTTCTTTCCCTCGTGTGGTTCCTCTGTCTAACTCTCCTTACTCACATCCCCGCAGACATACACATATGCCCCCTTTCTCCCCTGCCATAACTCTGTCAGTTGCACACAGATGCAGAAATGCATGCATGCCTGCTTTCTCTGTCTGAATCCGTCTCTTCCCCTGTTCCTGCCTCCTCTGTGGTGTTTCATGGGTTCAAAGCTTCCACTCTGTCTGCTTAGCCACGGGAATCTTTGCTGACGTCTCCGTCCTGCAACCACAGTGACAGAGAGAGATGCTCTAGAGGCGAGGGGAGATAAGAGAGAGAGGAAACAATCGCATTAAGTCTCACTTTACCCCCCTGACCAAGACCAGAGATTGGGATTTGAATGTTAGAATCTTTGTGCTTAAATCCCTGCACGGCTGTTTGTGCTTTTCCCAAACTGAGCACGCAACCTCTGCCCGTGCAGTCTTAGCTGCTCACAGTAAAGCCGGCACAAATTAACACGCCGTTGTTAAGGGAATAACACGCAGCCATATGCACAAAAAGCCCCTTGGAATAAGTCTTGGAGAGTGACACCGCGGCTGTTGCCAGGACAGCAGTAGAGCTGTCAGTGCTACAACGCAACATGCTGTTCAGATCCATGGGTGAAGCCTCTTGACATCAAAGGTGGCACACCAAAGAATCTGTGTTTCCTTTTACTGTTGTCCGCACCTGTCAAAATGGTGCGTTTTGTTTTTTGGGGATTTTTTTTTCTTCTTGTTGTTTTATGTGCTCCTCCTGCACACCAGCCCTCCTGCTTTGTAGCACCACAGAGACCCCTGGTGGAATCGGGGAGCATAGCAATATGTGTATTTGTATTTGTGTGAATATGCGTATGTGGGGTCGAGGACAGATCTCAGCATCCCCAAAACACATTATCTCTGTCTCTTTTGCTTTAACACTCTCTCTCACACAATACACACACAGACACACGCACACTCAAAGTCACATACACACACACACACACACAGCCCTTATCTCTCAGCTGTGGACAATACTTTTGTTGGGCCGTGAGACAAAATGCAAAACTGTCCTCCAACTTGGGGCCTTTTTTGAATCTCCAATCCAGATTTTCTCTATTAATGCTTTAGCTATCATCTGAGCTCGCTGCACTGCACTAGAGGGCCAAATTAGAGCAGGCCTTGGTAAAATAAAATCCCTATTATCTTTGAACTAGCAAGTACCCAATTATACGCCACAGTTATCTCCCATCTCACAGACTTCTGAGTCCTCGCCACCGGGCCAATGAGCAAGGAGTGCTAATGAAGAGATGCTGAATTACCTTTTTGCCTTCCTGGACACACAACTGGTGGAGCCTCCTTGATCATCGGTGTCTTTTTATGGATCAGAGTCATTCCCCAGCTTTGATGATGTGCTTCTTTTTTCCCCACCGTTGAGCCTGTCGCAGCACAGGCCACACACTCATGGGTTTACCACCGGCTGCAGCATGTGTGCGATAAGTGTGAAAGAAG